>NC_056728.1:151325228-151580228 GCF_019279795.1 Protopterus annectens | reverse complement strand
AATTACTTGGGTAAGATGAAGAGGCAATACTCATAAGGGTTCTGAATCTTCCAGGAGCAGACTGAGACACGCTGAGACTCATGTTAAACAGGGATTCTGAGTTGACTGATGGTCATGGACCATGCGGGCTTCAGTTTCAGGTGTCTTTTGCAGCACTGTACCAAGTACAGCAAAAACAAATGTTGGATGTTGTCCTAGCCAATGTCACACATATCCTGAATGTCCAGACTAAGGCATTATTAGTTATCAGTGATAATGCCCTTGTTTAGTTCCTAATGGGGGTTTTAAAAATAAAAAGACAAGGAAGATGTTGATGGATTTTAAAATGTTTAGCTTTATTAAATATTAGGCTACAAACTGCACTGTAGAGGTGGTCAAGGATGAGTTAGGACACATTGAGTTATATGATAAAAAGAGGTGGTTAGTGTGACAACAACAGAATGTGAGGCCAGCTATTTAGGAAAAGAGAGAGCCTACAAGAAGGACAAAGAAGGAGACAGGGAGATGGATGAGGCCAAGTACTAGTTGGGTACCAACAAGGCAACAACATCACAATGCTAGCACTAACTGTGTACCAACAAGCCAACAACATCACAATGCTAGCACTAACTGTGTACCAACAAGGCAACATCACAATGCTAGCACTAACTGTGTACCAACAAGGCAGCAACAACATCACAATGCTAGAACTAACTGTGTACCAACAAGGCAACAACATCACAATGTTAGCACTGACTGTGTACCAACAAGGCAACAACATCACAATGCTAGCACCAACTGTGTACCAACAAGGCAAAAACATCACAATGCTAGCACTAACTGTGTACCAACAAGGCAAAAACAACATCACAATGCTAGCACTAACTGTGTACCAACAAGGCAACAACATCACAATGTTAGCACTGTGTACCAACAAGGCAACAACATCACAATGCTAGCACCAACTGTGTACCAACAAGGCAAAAACATCACAATGCTAGCACCAACTGTGTACCAACAATGTAACACCATCACAATGCTAGCACTAACTGTGTACCAACAAGGTAACAACATCACAATGCTAGCACTAACTGTACCAACAAGGCAACAACATTACAATGCTAACACTAACTGTGTACCAACAAGGCAACAACATCAATTATGCTAGCACTAGTTGTGTACCAGCAAGGCAACAATATCACAATGCTAGCAAAGACTAGAGGTGAAAAGGAGGTAAAATAGATAAAGAAGGGACTTTTTTTTACTTATAATGCAAAATAAAAAATAAAGCTGATAGAAAAAACCTGAGGGGTCTGAGGTAGGACCAAAAATCAGGAACTGGTTAGCTACATGACTGAATGACAGGACACAGTGGGCTGTGGTAAGAAGGACATTGTCAGAAATTAGGAAAGTGTTTCCTGGAGTGCTGCAGGGGCCTATCATGAATCAAGTATTTTTTTGTACGATTGTCTGAAGCACTTCTGAAGAAGAAAAGAAAAAGATCAACCTCTTTGCTGATTGCAGAATGATAGATACAGTAATTGTATTTTGGGTTAGCAAAAGTAGGCAGAAAGGTAATAACTGAGCTTCAGTACAAATAAATGCAGTGATGCACTCATAGGTTCAAAGATTCATATAAGATTTCTAGGTTAATGCCTCAAGCACCCTTACAAGCCTAGGCAGTTTTACATTGATTTTACCCAATTTTCTATCGCTAGAGGAAAGATAACAAGGGTCAGCAAGTGGGGTTTTGACTATTCTACCAACTACCTTTCTCCATAAAGGACATGGGTGCCACCCCAGGAGTGAATTTGTGATTTGCCATCCACTGGCCCAGATTATGCTTGAAGATAGTCAGGGAAGGGCTCTGCTTCATGTGAATAGGAAACCTATTCCAGAGGAGGGGCAAACTCTGGGACAGATAATCTGTCTCTCCAACATAATCTATTGGTTGTAAGAGTTCAGGTTTAGATCTTTGGAGCAGATAACCCTTAGTCAGTTAGTTTTGCCAATATGCAACATTTCCGTCAGGGCTGAGTCAGAGACTGCTTTGTAGGTCAGGCACAGATCAACCCTCAGTAATCAGTAGGAAACTGATACAATGATAGGGCTTTTAATCAGTCTGCGTATGACATGTTAGTTCTACCCTGTATTTGTTTTGGTGAGAAACCTCTGAGGATGCTCTCACTGTTGCAGGTGCCTGGTGAGGTACATGCCAAAAGGGTGCACTGTACTCAATTATTGGTCTGATGAGGGTAAAGTACAGTGGTACTATGACATCCTTAGATCTGGATGAGATGCCCTTACTTATAAGCTGAGCCACATAGAGGATTTCCTCATCACCATGGACATATGCTGGTCAAAGTTCAAATTACTATCTATCTGAGTACCCAGATCTCTCACCACTGAGTTCACTCTTGGGGTGGGGGTGCTGTCAATGTTGTAATTTGTGGGGGCATTTGATTTCCCAAAGAGTATTATTTGCACCTCTTCACAAGTAGTGTCAGGCCTTTCTGTAGGATATCAACATCATTTGGAGAATCAATGATTGCCCTGAATTTGCAGTCATCAGCAGACTTGGTCAGCCAAAGAGCATCTACATTTGCATTGATATTTGAGAAGTATATCCCAAACAGGAGGGGACCCAGCACTGAGCCCAGAAGTACTCCACTGATGTGTATATCCCAAACAGGAGGGGGCCCAGCACTGAGCCCAGTAGTACTCCACTGATGTGTATATTCCAAACAGGAGGGGCCAACACTGAGCCCAGTAGTTCTCCACTGATGTGTATATTCCAAACAGGAGGGGCCAACACTGAGCCCAGCAGTACTCCACTGATGTGTATATTCCAAACAGGAGGGGACCCAACACTGAGCCCAGCAGTACTCCACTGATGTGTATATCCCAAACAGGAGGGGACCCAACACTGAGGCCAGTTGTACTCCACTGATGTGTATATTCCAAACAGGAGGGGCCAACACTGAGCCCAGCAGTACTCCACTGATGTGTGTATCCCAAACAGGAGGGGCCAACACTGAGCCCAGCAGTACTCCACTGATGTGTATATCCCAAACAGGAGGGGACCCAACACTGAGCCCAGCAGTACTCCACTGATGTGTATATCCCAAACAGGAGGGGCCAACACTGAGCCCAGCAGTACTCCACTGATGTGTATATCCCAAACAGGAGGGGCCAACACTGAGCCCAGCAGTACTCCACTGATGTGTATATCCCAAACAGGAGGGGCCAACACTGAGCCCAGCAGTACTCCACTGATGTGTATATCCCAAACAGGAGGGGCCAACACTGAGCCCAGCAGTACTCCACTGATGTGTATATCCCAAACAGGAGGGGCCAACACTGAGCCCAGCAGTGCTCCACTGATGTCTTGCCTCTTGCTGGATGTTGATTCCCCCACTCTAGCAACATGTGTCCTATCTGTGACATAGATGTTTATGCCCAATTTTGTGAGTTAATCTATAACACCTTAGTGGAGTATTGTCTCATATGCCTTGGCCAGGTTAAGGTAAGTGGTATGCGCTGTCTTACCCTCATCCATGGCCTTGGTGACCTTCATAAAGAAGATTTCCTATGTCACTGTTAATCAGGTCCATGATTATCCTTTCCATAGCCTTGCATATGAGGCTAGTCAGCAGTAGTTTCCTGGGTCAGTTGATGGTCCCCCCTTGTGCAGAGGGATGACTGTTGCTGTCCTCCACTCTGCTGGGAAAAGCCTGTCTGGAGCTTGTGGTTAGAGATCCGAGTCGGTCTGCTAGGTCATATTTCAAGTTATTTAATAGGCACCCTGGGATTCCATCAGGGACCATTGATGCTGTGTTTCTAGTTTTAGACTGACGACCTGTTCTTTTGTGATAACAGGGAAAGGAATGGTAGGGGGTATTTCATGGGGAGAGACTGGAGGGGATGAGGATGTAAAAATTCAGCTGAATTTATTGGCAGGAGATCTATTTCTTCTGGCTGAGCATAGATTGTGCCAACTGCAGGCAACTCAGCACATTGTTGAGTGTTTCCTTTAAGATTTCAGACATAACTAAAACTGCTTTGTGGTTATCCTTTGCTTGGGAGGCTATTTTAGTCTCATATCAGGTCATGGCAATCCTGGTGTGAAGTTTAAGTGGAAAGCAATGGGATTAAATTTAACAAAGTAGGAAAGGCATTGGTGGTGTCATCACATCTAAGATGGTCGACAAAGAGCAAAATGAAAGGACAGTGGCATCAGCAAAGGGAATCCTGATGTGCCCCTTCAAGTGGGATAGAGTCTAGAAACAAAGATACATCCATTTTAGAGGGCCTAGGTCAAATCAAAGTTCATGTGAAGTTCTGGAGATTATTTAACAAAAGGAGCATCAGACTGCTCAAAGGAATTCAGAAGAAAGCTACCAGAAATATCTATCATGTGGAGAGAGAGGAATAATAAATTGAGGCGACAGCAGCTAAAGCTCTTCCCACATGAGACTAGAAGAGACGGGGGACAGGATATAAATGCATAAATAATGTATGTAAATGTGAAAGGGTCTTTTTGAACAGGAAGGTCAGAGAGGAAGGTGCTGGTACAGGCAGCAGATTGTATGGATTACCTACTTCTTGGATATCTGAATGTACTTTTTCACAAAGGGGGGTTGTGGACCCATGGAATATACTACTGGAACAAGTTTTGGAGAGGGAAGCCCCAGAGCCATTCAAGAGCCATTCAAGAGGTTATAAAACAGATGGGGCAGGGGTAATGGGGAAGGGAAGGATGGAGGAAAAAATAAAAGTATACCACACAACTGAACAGGTTAGGTACGCTTATAGTATCCTCTGTCATCATATAAATGGAATGTAACATAGCCAGCAATACAGAAAAGCAGCCTACCTTTACTTAAGTTAAAACAATCATTTTTGACAATCATGATTCTCAAATAAGCAATCGTTAACAACTTCAAAGCTGGCTTAGAGAAGCATTTCCATAGGTATATTTAATGCATGTGTTTCTCCACTCGTCTTTCACAGCATCAGACTTCTCTGACCAGTGCAGGTTGAAGGACTGGAGAGGGCTATAACATCAGGCAGCACATATTCATTTTTGTATAGCTTTTTCATTTTACATTCCAGCCAGGCCCCCATAACAGTTTTATTGTTCAGTTACGGTAGAGAATGCAACAGTAGGCAGGGTCTTTCCATAGCAGTGTATTTTGTAGACTGCATGTCACTATGGTGATCATTGTATTTGGTAGGCTGGTTTAAAAGTCACTCACAATTATGGTCTCATTTTTGTCTTGTTTCATCTCCTGTGAATAATCAACAGGTACTCCTAGCTGTGAAACAGTCGGATAGGTCCATAGCCTAGTACACTCTTATGAAACTACCAATCACTAGGGCCTTTTTAAGTCTAGCCATGCAGTCCAAATCTCTGATAAGTTATGGTATTTTTGATAAACGTAACCACTGGAAAGAATTAGTAGATAGTTCCAAAAAGAAAAAAAAAGTTTTTTAAAGAAAAATAGTATTTTCTACTTTAACAACAAATCACCTAAGAACAGCAGTAGTTACCTTTGGTATAAAGTACCTGTATTCTGTGTATTTCAATGCAGTACGATGCCACCATCAGACACAATTCTTCCCATTTCAGCAGTAGATGTTAAAGTGCAGCTTGGAGTTTGGGTGGAGGTTATATCCTATAATTAAGATCCAATGTTTTATGACTTTTATGGAATAAAGCATATTACAGTAATGTAGGAAAAAGCACATACCCATTCTGCAATGGAGCAGAGCAATTCCTTGGTAAAGGACATTTGTTTATCCCTTTACATAACAGTGCAAACATTATGTCGCACCTTGGATTCTTGCACGGAAGAGGACAGTGGCAGCTTAAAGACATTGGATAACTTGTTCCCATAACCTCAGTATGCTATGTAGCTTTTCTCCCACTGTTTTGTATCATATTTCAGACTATTACGTTTTTAAGTTCATAGTTTTGACTGTCAATCTTACAACTGATGAGACTTCAAGAAGCTTGATTGATATCCCATGTTGGTACCATTTTTGAAGGAAATTAATGTCCGACTTCTGGTTGTATTCCATAATGTTGGAAGGTGTATCCTGTATGTATTATGTTTGGTATTATTGAGTTTGCTTGCATGGAAGCTATAGTTTGTGTGTAAATGAGCAGTATTAAAACCAATTTTTGGATATGAAAACCACAGTAGTGCAATTGGTAATACTCTGCTAGAAGATATCATAATGCTTTGATGACAGGCAATTGGATAAAACTAACATTTCAATGAAAAAAGTCTTAAATATAGCAATGTTCAGACTGTTTCCATGATGTAGAAGGCTAGAGCCCTGACTGTAACTTACTCGACTAGTAAGCCCTTTCTCTGGTGAGCCAAAGAAGATGGGGTGGAGTAGCATTTTTGCCAGCTCTTTTACCCCAGGTCGAGGATTGTGCTTTCAGCCAAAGCACTAGCTGTAACTGGTAGAGAACAGTGTAATTTGGAGGCATGTGTATATATCATGGACATGGAGAAGTATGTGGGATAGTGAGTGTGCATTCATAAAAGCCCTCCACAGCTATCAATATGATGCCGCACTGGGACACCCTGATTTCCTCTTTACATACCCTTTCAGGAAGTGTGGAGAAGAAGATCAAAGAGGGGATCTGGGCAAGAGTAACTGCAGACAGCTGCAGTGGGAACCAAAAATATTATAAGAAATAAAATTAAATAAGGAAAAAAATTCACACAGACAGAACAGTAGCCTAGTAGGTCATCACACTAATGCCTACTGATCTTCCTTCCAGAATGTATTATTCTCTTAGAGTGAGATTGCATTTAAGTCAGATTTGGGCATAAGATGATCCAGGTCCAGCACTGCTCTGTTTCAGTTAGTAGGTTTGGACATTGCTACAAAACAGCTAGCTCCATGCTGTCATTTCACCTACAGGACATGTCTCTTTAGCCTCTCATTCAGATACATCAGTGCCACATCACTCTTAGTCCACTTAGTCATTCAGATAAATGACAGTTTCTTCATGGAGTTTCCCAGTGGCACCTTTGAGTTTATAGATGTTCTTATCATTTAAAATGCATTCAGAGCATATACCATACTCATGAGGCCTTATCAGTATTCACTTGTAGTGTGAGCTTTTTGAAGTAACTGTAAATTATAACAATTTTATGCTTTTAAAATGCAGTGCCAGGTCATCCTGTTCCTAATATACTCCCCAATATTGTAAAAGACAGAGGAGCATAACTCTCAACTGCTATGATTTACACATAGTGCTATGACTTTGGCCCTTAGATTTAGCTGTGGTCCTCTCAGATTTACGTATGTTTCTCATAAAGTTAGACCTGTTTGTGGGTACATTATTAAATAATTAAACTAAGCCTGCACCAAAATTCATATCTCTAACTGTATAGGATCTAGTATATAAAGACTTTCTGTTATGAAAAATAAGAAATGGTTCTCTTTCTAACCCTCTGCTAGAGGTGGAAAGGTATGCAGAGAAGAATTAACTCTGTTCCCAAACAGTGATTTATTTCTTACATATGCTGTAAATTCATCATTTGAGTGCAAAGATATATAGACCAATTTTCCAACAAACATTGCTGCCACATAGATGAAGTACATTAATTACCTGACAGTTATACAATTGCAATAAAATATAAACAAATGTCAGCGTGTGCATAATACAACATAGACAGACATTCTGATTTATTTATCTAAGAAATACCATCCTTGCAACCTGTTTCAACAAGAGCTCTGTACTGCTGTTAGAAAGGGGCCTTCTTTGTTACAGAACAAAAATAATTTGAGGATAAAAAAGTATATAGCATTTAGAAATCCAAATAGGGACAACTGTGATACTCATGAGATGTTATACAGCTATGACTATGCAATGAATTTCATCAAAGATAAAATTATGAACTTGTAATAGAGTTATTAATTTGAGTTCCAAAGATTGGAGCTACGCTCATAATGTAGATGTTTTCCAATATGTTTACATTCACTTCACAGCATGATGTGCAGAAAAGCTGGGACAATGTTTGAGTTGTATCCAAGAGGTGATTACAACTAATAATCATGAAATTACATTTTAGAACAGATGAAGATCCAGTTATTACCAGTGTGGCCTCAACAAAGATATGCTGAAAATCTATGTGAAAATAAATAAAAAAAAACACTGAGGATGGTCATTAATCTTAAACCTTCAATGAAATACATCTTAGAATGACCTAACTGGTTAATATTCAGAACCATTCTATATACTCAAAGTCTGTTGAATAGACGCCCCCTCCCAGGAGTGGAGGATGTAACCGGTTCTTTACTGGGGTCACTTCAGACAAAGAAAAACAGCATTATAGTTCTTTTTGGCCATATTCTAGTACTGCTGTTTCACATAAGAGTAGCATAGTTTAGGGTTTACTGGACTGCCCAGAAGAATTTCTAGAATCAAGTGTTTAACATAAAACTATTTCAAGGTCTAGGTCTATCTTCACACTGTACTTCTCCATATGTCCCCAGTCCCCAACACTCTACAGCTGTCTCTCATATGCCATTTTGAACACTATAAAGCACACACATCTGAATAACATGCAATAGATTTGTTGATGCACAAATGTAAAATTACAGAGCGTAGGGGCTTTGTTGCCATTTTCATTGTTTCAGGCTCCTGTTTTGCTGTTTGCATGTTGGCATGCAATATCAGCAAAGTATGTACATTTTCAAAAAGAAATGCATTGTAAAATATTGATATATCTTTAGTTCATAGTCTATCTTTAAGGATAGCTGATTCATTTACGCATTAAACAAATGTAGCTTTAAAAGTAAGCACTACTCGCCATGAATGTATGGAATCCAGAGTCTCTGAGTTGGTAGGTGTGTTGTGGAAAGATCATGGTGCTTGTGGTAACAATGATCGTTTAGTAATGATTAAACTTAAAAAAAGATGAGAAAGGCTGATTCAAGATGGGAGAGGGCTATGTCATGGCGGGTGTGGGATGCTAAACCTTTTAACTGTCCAAATTTTTGCAGAATGTCTTGATTTTTACCTTATATTTCTGGTCTATTCCTCATAAAATTTGTGATTTTCTGAATTTTTATGGCAATCAGTAAGGCTTTTGGATGATTTTGAATACTTTTATAGAAGATTTAGTGTAAAAAATTTAAACAGAGAAATTCTGTAAGCATGTATTGCCTTACCCAACTAGATAAAAACAATAGCCACAACAAAAGTCAGCAATATGTAAAACATATCTCATGACTGAAATGCTGAGAGCATGTTACCCTTGGACCAGGAATAGCTTTTGGAAATATAGTATAAAATGTTACAAGAATGAATAGCTAGTTACAAGTAATATAAATGATAAAGTTATAACTCTTAGAGAAATAGTATGATTATAGAATTATTGGTCTGTAGGACTTACTGTTGTGTCAAGAATCTAGGTTATAGAGTCCCTTGTATAACTTAAAACATTGCAAAACCCAAAGGAAATAACAGGCTGATGATATCATGAGTAGCAGTTAATGCCCAGGATGTCTACATTCTTACATAATATGTTTATGCGATACAAAGTAGCATATTCTGTCTATACTTTAAACTAGAATGGTTGGTCAGCTGGCAGCAAATCAAATCTTCATTAATACAGATACCAGGCCAACCAGCTATGTCTTGTTAAAGCTACATATAAATGAATGTCTTTACTAAAATCTGGCAATATTACATTAAAATATAAATATCCAGGAAATAAACAGTCTTTATAACACCATTAGACAAAAAGAAACCTAACCGAAGCCTAAACTAGGGAGAAAATGAGTATGGAATAATAAAAAGGTCGTGTTCCCAAACAACTCTATAAAGAAGTGAGCTCACCTAGAGATGTCAAGCATAATGGTCTTCTCCAGTTAAACTCTACTGTTGATAACATAAAATAATTACTAACAGTAGTCAGAATTCCAGACAAATGGAGAAAATGGTATCCAACAACTATTCAGTACTCTGATGCAGAACGTAACATAAAGTCAAAGCAGATTTCTATTTAATGTCTTAAACAAAGGAACAAAATCCAGTGTGCAGAGTATGAGAAAAAATGCCAATTAACCCCAGACAGACAAAAAAGATTTTAAGTGAACTGAAAAACTCACTTCATATCACTTTATGAAAATAGTATAAATGATAAAAATGAATTATAAAGATGACCTTCTTCTTTCCAACTAAAACAGAAAGACTCAAGAAGAACTTTGAAATAATATCACCTTTCTCTGAACCCAGTTAAATATTTGGGAAGAAGTCATAGAACTAGAGCCACTTCTGTTAGTGAATTACTGCTGGGGTTGCCAGCATATACCTAAACTTAAAGGAGATGATGTCTTCCTGTCATTTCATATAGAAAGATATGATGTCTTGATTATGCATACCAGAAATACAACAAATCTGATGTACCACTTAATAATGAAGTGCCCTAATATAACTGCTATAGGCAGGGTAAATCACTATGGAATTCAGAAGTCCAATCCTGGCTATATGATTGACTTGCAGTGCTTCTATTGGCTGACAGTGTAAAGGGGAGGATGTAATAGGCAGGAACAAAGCAAAGAAGGAGAATGCTCAGGAAATACAAATTTATATGTATGAACGTTAATACTTTGCTATGAGACATTTGTGGGCTTTTGTTTTGCATTTTAATGGCCCATGGAGCTGATTTTGAAATTAAAGATTCCTTATTAGTCTTTTGGCTTTTCACACATTACAGCCATCCATGTCTCTGTAGTTTTTAATACAGCGACATATAGTGTTCTGTATCATCTATGGCCTCAGATATGTGATGTATTTTTATATTGAAAAAACTGATTTGAGCTAGTCCCTAGTGTCTGCATTTAGTATTTCTGCTACTATTTAATGGGTTTGTAATTGACATTGACAAAATATAATAGTTTTAGTCATTTTAAGTTGGTCCTTGCATGACAACCATAACTATGTAAGGAGAAAAGGTGTTCTATTATGTTACAAAAAGTATAATTAAATTAAAGAAAATCTGCTTTATTACTTTAAAAAATCTAACACACAGCTTATCATGAAGACCGAATCATGGAATGTAAAGTAGAAGTTCTTCAGTAAAGAACCTGTGAAACTAGGAAATAAATTGAAATGACAATAAGATAAAAATAGATACATGGGGTCATTTTAATATGCAACATCCAAAACCAACCTCCTGCATGAGGACTATTGCACGGCTCCAAATTCAAATAGGATGCAAAAAAACATGTTGAGCCAGTAAACTGTGACCTGAAAAAGACATTTATTGATTATAATAGCATAAAAACAAGTAAACAGACCGGTTTCAGCTGGCAAAAAACGCAGCCTTCATCAGTGTGAGCCAGAAAAGTCAAATGCTACTGTTTAAATACATTCAAGTGCAACTCCATTGGTTCATTTTCAAAATTGCTCATTAAGGCCAGGTGGGAATAATTCACCTAACTTTACAATCCATTTCTTTTCTTTAGAATCTAAAATAGAATGCCATCCATTTTTGTTAGATTTGTTACCCTTAACAACATCAATGATCATGAAAGTAAATTTTGCAGTTTTATGTGCCAATGTTTATACAAAGCATTGTTAACTTTTTTATTTTTAATGTTACTAACTTGTTCAGAGATTCTCAGCCTGAGAGGATGAGATGTTTGTCCAATGTAAAAGGACCTGCAGGTGCATGTTGCCAAATAGACTAACCAGTCACTGCTACAATTAGCAAAAAATTGGGTGTCATAAACCATGGCACAATTTTTACTCGTAAATTGTTTAGACTTGGTTACTTTATCACAATTGATGCAGTGGCCACATGGGAAGCAGCCAATCAGAGATTCACAAGTCAAGGTAGTTTGTTGTAAGTGAGTGTGCCCAGTGTCATGAGTATGTTTATAATGGTTAAAGCAAGATGCCAAGTTCTTACCTTTACGAAATGAAAACAGGCATCTGTCTGGTATTATGTTAGCTAGTTCTTGATCACATTGTAATATGTTCTAGTGTCTATGTATGCTGTTGATTAATAAATCAGAATTCCTGGCATAAGTGGTTACATACCTGATAGGTTAGGGTTCCTCCCTGTTCCGTGGTTTGTAGGTTAACAAATCCTCCCTGTGAAGTGTGTTGGCCCAATTGCTGGCTTGCAAAACATGTCCCATATGATATCTCCTGGATCTGAATCTGTTATTTAGGTCCTGTCTATGTTCTTGAAAAGAGGCTTCATGGGAACAAATCCACCTCATTCTTATAAATTGAGATTTCGGGATATTTCTAGCGATGTGAGGAGGATGAAAGCTGGGTGCATGGAGGACAGTATTGTATTCGGGGTACTTCCTGAAGACCTGTGTACTTAAAGTGTTGTCAGGTTGTCTGTTGACCAGAACATCAAGAAAGGTGATAGTACTTACATGATAGTTTGCTGTAAATTGTAGACTCCATTTGTTGTCATTCAGGTAAGATATAAATTCAGCTAGATACTCCACATCTGCCCTCCATACCATCCAGCAATCATCCAAATAACGTCTCCAGATGTCAATTTCATCCAAACAGATATTGTGGCTATTATCATAAATGATTTGATCTTCAATGAAGGCCATGAATAGGTCAGCATAGATGGGGGCAAAGGACGCTCCCATCGCTGTACCCTTAGTTTGCCAGTAGCAAGTGTCCTGATAAAAGAAGATGTTATTGGTAAGAGCATGTTCTGCAAGACTTACCAAGAAGGAATTGAAGTCTGGTTCATATAAACCAGCCACATTTAGCCAATGGGCCAGAGCTTCCAAACCTACCTTATGAGGAATAAAGAAAGGGTACCTCCTAATGCTAAAGTACAGCTATCAGTAACAAGTAAAAACAGTATTCAAAATGAAACGCTGTACAACAATGGCCAATGAAGTAAAGTTCTCTTGGAGAAGAGATAATGTGGTTAAATGATATACAACTTAAAAGTGCAACATATATAGCAAAAAACTTGCATACATTTCCAGTACTTAAATTAAATGCACTTACAAGATATTCACGCTGTGAATGCAGTTATACCATAGTGAAATGATGGCTCCAAAGTTTCCAGTCTTATGATGGCTTCCAAGTATCCAACCTTTTTGGTCTGATATACAAAGTAACCACACTGAAGATGTAGTAGCTGCTGTGTGACTGTGATGAACTGTGATAACAGCTTAACCAGTCTAACAGATCAAATAAAAGCTTCTAGCTTTAATGGCAGTTAAAATCCTTTTATTGTAGGAAAAGTTAAAATCTTCATGTCAAGTTAAAATCTTGATGTAGAATAAAACAGTCCCTATGTATTCCAAACGATAAGCGCTTTCGGTATCTTCTTCAGATCGATCATATAAATATGTATCACTGAGCTTGGTGCTAGTTGCCCTATTATTATTATTCTTATTATCATTTAGGATGTACAGGTGTGTTCAGCCCTTTCTTTAGTCTAAATGATAAATGGTACAATTACTCCTGTCCATCTAATCATTATAATTTTCATTGTTTATGAGAGTTCTAGGCTTTTTCAACAATTGTTTTTTGAATTGGGGTATTTCCCATTTAATCATTGGTTGGCACTTTGGTTGTCTGTGGTTTTTGTACTGGTCTTGAGCTACATTGTTGCTCCCAGGTCATGATAATACATTACTGATTATATGACTATTGTTGGTTGACTCCCTTGACTATTTCTCCACAACAACAAGTTTCATTCTTTGGGCCCCACTTGGCCGCTGGTCATTTATTTTGACCCAAGGTTTTGTCCCTTGATCTCTTTTTGTCTTTTTCAGTTTTTATTAAACACAAATTGATCTAGGATTTGTTTTGTGCCCAGGCATTACTTTTCCAGACTTTGTGAAGGGACGTAGCAATTTTGAAACTGGCCAGTATTTGGCCCTTGCTTTCTCTGGCTATTATTGTCCCTCTAGCTAATGATTGGTCATGGTCCTATGATACTGACGCAGCAATTCTAATTTTTTGGATCAATGCTATTATTGTAAAATATCTATATGGACACAAATACATTGCCAATATTTTTATAAGTAGTTGATTTTTTGTTCTTCTGAGTTCATCAGTCAACATTATTATTATTATTGCCATCAGCAATTTTTGATAAAGCACCAGCATGGATCTACTCTGTTTAGTCTCGGGTCTATCAGCAGACAGAGCGGATCTTGGAGCATTTGGGCTGGGTCCCAGTAAAAACAATGGCGACACCAGTGACCCTTTGGGGCCTGAGTCCACTTGTGGTCTAGCCTTTGATAAGTTGCATAAGCATCTTAGCTCTTTAAGATCTAATGTGTGGCACTCTAAGCTTTTCAAGGCCTATATGGCCAAAGGCATTACACCAACAGGGCTTAGAATCAGAATACAACCCCATATGGGTGAGACTGACGAGGAGTTAAATAGTCAATGGGCAGCTATACAACAACAGGCCACCATATCTTTTGTTGAGGCCTTGGCCAAGTACCATGATAGAGTAATTGACTGTGAGATCAATGTAGTCACTGAATTGTGCAATGAAGTACAACAATTTGAGGGAGACAGTTTTTTTACTAAACATTTGAATAAGGTGACAACTGATCTTAGCAACCTTGAGGAGCAACTCAAGATCAGAAAAATTAAAAAATTTCAGTGTGATCAGCTTGATTACTAGGGTGCCAACCCTTTTAGCAACTCTAACAGACATGTTAGATTTACACCAAATCAACCCAGAACTCCAAAAAGAAAAAGGCCCCGGTCCATTCTTAGGAAACGAACCACAGACAATGGTTTATCCACTGATGACCCATCATCTTGCACAGACAGCGACATACACTTAGCATCAGATTCACCGATCCCCAAAAGGATGCAGGGATTTGTCCCATTAGGACAAAATATAAACAAGGGGGGAGGAAGCACAGGAAAAATCAACAACATTCAAAGTAATGCAGAAATAAACAAGAATGCAAATGTAAATGTTTTAAATTTATCAGACTTTGTTTCATCACCCACTCACCTGTCCATTCTCAATAAAGTTCTTACTTTTATCCCTGGTTTTGTGGTATCTGAGGATGTCCTGGCACAAGATGTTATGTCTTTTTGCAGAATTCTAAACCTTAAGCTGCAGTTTGGTGATTTGGGTGGTAATTATAATCATGATAAATTTTTATATCATAAATCAAGATACCTTTCTCCCATGCATCCCATTGTACACCAGTTTCAGAGCAGTATTCTCAAAGATCTGCATTATTCTGGCTCTGATACTCGCTTCAGACCCAATAACTTGTCACTGAGTGAGAAACAGGCAATCATCGAATTACAGAACCACAGGGATATAGTCATCATTTCTGCTGACAAAGGTGGGGCGGTAGTAGTCATGAATTGGTCCGATTATGATAAGGAGGCCAAGAGACAACTTTCGGACAGACGCTATTATTCAGAAATGCCAATCAACCCCACTTATAGATTTAAGAAACAGATTGATGACTTTCTATCTATTGCCAGGGACAAAGGTATCATTACAGTAAATGTGATGCAGCAGCTAACAATTCAGGACTCTGCCAATCAATACATCTATTTTCTACTCAAGATACACAAGGATCCAGTTAATCCACCAGGTAGACCTATTGTGTCAGGCAGGGGATACATCACGGAACCACTATCTATATTACTCACCAAATATTTGAAGCCTTTATTATCATGGGTACGTTCTCGTTCACAGACACTACTGAATTTCTACAAATCATTTCTGATACACAGTTGGAACCAGGATGGCTAATGTGCACACTTGATATCAGTGTGCTATATACCAACATTCCTCATAAGGTAGGTTTGGAAGCTCTGGCCCATTGGCTAAATGTGGCTGGTTTATATGAACCAGACTTCAATTCCTTCTTGGTAAGTCTTGCAGAACATGCTCTTGCCAATAACGTCTTCTTTTATCAGGACACTTGCTACTGGCAGACTAAGGGTACAGCGATGGGAGCGTCCTTTGCCCCCATCTATGCTGACCTATTCATGGCCTTCATTGAAGATCAAATCATTTATGATGACAGCCACAATATCTATTTGGATGAAATCAACATCTGGAGACATTATTTGGATGATTGCTGGATGGTATGGAGGGCAGATGTGGAGTATCTAGCTGAATTTATATCTTACCTGAATGACAACAAATGGGGTCTACAATTTACAGCAAACTATCATGTAAGTACTATCACCTTTCTTGATGTTCTGGTCAACAGACAACCTGACCACACTTTAAGTACACAGGTCTTCAGGAAGTACCCTGAATACAATACTGTCCTCCATGCAACCAGCTTTCATCCTCCTCACATCGCTAGAAATATCACGAAATCTCAATTTATAAGAATGAAGCGGATTTGTTCCCATGAAGCCTCCTTTCAAGAACATAGACAGGACCTGACTAACAGATTCAGATCCAGGAGATATCATATGGGACATGTTCTGCAAGCCAGCAATTTGGCCAACACACTTCACAGGGAGGATTTGTTAACCTACAAACCATGGAACAGGGAGGAACCCCAACCTATCAGGTTTGTAACCACTTATGCCAGGAATTCTGATTTATTAATCAACAGCATACATAGACACTGGAACATATTACAATGTGATCAAGAACTAGCTAACATAATACCAGACAGATGCTGGTTTTCATTTTGTAAAGGTAAGAACTTGGCATCTTGCTTTAACCATTATAAACATACTCATGACACTGGGCACGCTCACTTACAACAAACTACCTTGACTGGTGAACCTCTGATTGGCTGCTTCCCATGTGGCCACTGCATCAGTTGTGATAAAGTAACCAAGTCTAAACAATTTACGAGTAAAAATTGTGCCATGGTTTATGACACCCAATTTTTTGCTAATTGTAGCAGCGACTGGTTAGTCTATTTGGCAACATGCACCTGCGGGTCTTTTTACATTGGACAAACATCTCATCCTCTCAGGCTGAGAATCTCTGAACATGTAAGTAACATTAAAAATAAAAAAGTTAACAATGCTTTGTATAAACATTGTTTGGCACATAAACTGCAAAATTTACTTTCATGATCACTGATGTTTTTAAGGGTAACAAATCTAACAAAACTGGATGGCATTCTATTTTAGATTCTAAAGAAAAGAAATGGATTGTAAAGTTAGGTGGATTAGTCCCACCTGGCCTTAATGAGCAATTTTGAAAATGAACCAATGGAGTTGCACTTGAATGTATTTAAACAGTAGCGTTTGACTTTTCTGGCTCACACTGATGAAGGCTGTGTTTTTTACCAGCCGAAACCGGTCTGGTTACTTGTTTTTATGCTATTATAATCAATAAATGTCTTTTTCAGGTCACAGTTTGCTGGATCAACATGTTTTTTTGGGTCATTTTAATATCTCCAGCAAAGCTTTGCAACAACTGCCTTTATCAGTGAACTGATGAAGGCAGTTACTGTCGAAACTGGTCTGTTTGTTACCATCTTATACATGGGAAGGAAACATATTAAATAAAATATTGGTGGTAAAATGACTATGACCTTGTTGAGTCCTGGCTCACTTTGATTTTGTAGTAATTTTAATATGTCTAGGTCTTTGTAACTTCATTTTGTTTTCAGTATAAGCTCCAATATATCAGGTTTATAAAGACAAAAAAAAAACATACACATGTACAGTATATTTTGACAAAGACTTTTGACTTTGTGTGAATTTGTTAAAATGTATCTGCACAATATTTTTCCACTATGGGCAGTATTGCTCACGCTTTGTATTATTTGATATGTACTTGTACTTTTATTTTTATTGGACTGTTATCTTTACTGTAATCTGTTTCATGGAGCTTTTCTCCCCAGGCCTCCACTGAAAACGGGGTCTCTGGGCCCAGTGGACTTCCATGGTAATCAAACTGGAAATAAATAAATAAATAAATAAACAAAACAGGAAAATAAATAATAAATAAAGCAAATAAATAAATAAAGGTATTGAAACCAAGAAGCAAACTGCATCAGCGATGTTCCTGTCACGGACAGTTTAATGAGATGCATAGTCGCTGTTAAGAGCTTTTAATATAAGTGAAAAAGTGGTTACCCTATCGGTTCATTAAGATTGAACTATTGAGTTTTAGTTGCCTGAGGTTCAATCAGCCGATGAGCAGAGTTCCTCCGTAGGAAATCACTGTTGCAAGTTCAGCCAGTAGTGATGCACTTTTGGGGGAATTTCCCTCTTCTTTGAGTTGGTGCATTCAGAGAGATGGTGTATATAATATGGAGGGATGGGAGGACTTGCCATCCACATCAGGGGCACAGAAAGGTTTGCTCCCCCTGAAAAATGCTTAAAATAGTATTTTTCACCCATTTTTTTCTGTGAATGCAGTTCAGTGATTTTGATCCTCAATACATTCAGTTTTGTCCAATCATACTGCAAGAATACACAGATGCCTTGAGACAAGATTACTTCAAATATAACACATATAGGAATGAATGAATGAATGAATGAATGAATGAATGAATGAATGAATGAAATTCACTATCAACAGAATAATTTGAAAATTTTAAGATTTAGATAGTATGTGAGCAGTGCTAAACTATTTATCAATTTTGTTATCTTCAAAAGTTATGTTTACTTGATATAGTAGTTTACTATGATTCCCTTTTGAAAGGAAGAACTTGAAAATACATGAACATATAACAGACATAAATACTACATAAAGTATTTTCTTATAAAACAGGTCCACTTAAAACAGTACGAATTCATTTTTAGTTTAAAACCAAGTTATCATCACCATCAACCTCTTTTCTTATTTTTACAAGGGTTTGGGGTGTCACATCATCATTAGTCAATGTGATCAATTCACGTATAGCCAGCATTTAAAGTTATGTGATCCAAGATATGTTAAAAAGAAATAAGTAAAAATTCACAAAATAAAAACTTCTGCATGTATAAGATCATGATTAGGTGCCTGATCATGTTAATTTTCTTACTAGTATGAGCTGTGGGTCGAGATTCAAAGATATTTACTACACAGCTAGGCAGCACTAATAGCAACATAAGGAGTCATTAAATACCCAAAATGAGACAGGTACATCCTGGGCAGCTCACTACACTATGTACTACGTAAATAAGCTGGAGATCAACTATGCAAGCGGACACATCTGCTCTGTGAAACACCTTTACAGACATGTTAGGTACAATTGACAGACAGCTACTCACCACATTGCTTGGGTCTAGTGATAACCAAAGTCACAAACTCTCCTACTGGTGAATTCAAAAATAAAGCATTAAGTAAAGCACTGCATGTAGAGGTTATGCTTTGCATGCTAATGCATCCCTGATCAAGGTGGCACAGTGATGTGTAAAGCTATATTGGATGTACAACTGCAGTGCTATGTTTTTCACATATATGGACACATTTTCAGATTTATAAAAGAGGAAGAAAGAGGTTTATAGGAATGTAGGGGAAAATGGGAAGGCAGCAAGCAGAGGGGCACACATTAAGGACACCATGTAAGTGTCTCCATGAGATGGCTGGACAATTTTTTGGGGGGGGTATGATGATTAGGCCTTATTTCTTGTTTTTACAGAGAGAAGAGGGGGATAATGAAGTAAAAAGCAGAGTTAAAATGAGGGGCAGGATAGGGCATATTGAAAGACAGACACACATAGAACTGCACAGGCAAATGTGTGGATATGCTCTCTTCTGTGAATAGTATAACTTTAAGTAGAGCAAAATGGTAGACAGTTAACCACGCCCCCAGTCTGATTTTTGAATAACAAGCAGCGCAACACAGATCTGCTGATTGTGTTTGTGCAGGTCCCCTAACACAAGCTCATGGCCATAAACTGTCTGTGACAAGTAAAGGCAGCAAGCTGTTCTTCAAGTGACAGATGCATAGTAGTAAACAAATTGATTCAGTGGTATTCATGCAACATGGCCAAATTTGCCTATCCATCGAAGAAGTGGGTATAAAATGACATTCTTTGTTGATGTGATACTATTTTATTACCTAAGTGTTACAGATGTGAGAAACTATATTGTATATCTGTGCAGTAATAGCAGCATTAGGATTATTAACTCTTTATGGACCCACAGACAACCTTAACACTTTATACAGTCTGTCTGCCTTCTTAACGATGTGCACCTATGAACAAGAATTCACATTACATATAACTAGATCTGTGCCTGCATGTATATGTATGTCTGTATGTATATAAATATATATATATATATATATATATATATATATATATATATATATATATATATATATATATATATATATATCAAAAGCAAGAATTGCTAAGTCCCAGAACAGTCAAAATTGCTGAAGAATCCCAAAGTGGAAGCAGTCTGTAGCAGAAATAAAAGTGTAACCACTATGTTGAACTTCAAAGACTAGTTACACATAAAGTAGCAAAAGTTGAAGCTTTTATTCACAGAAAGGTAAGCGCTTTCACAGAGCACAACACTTTGCTTCATCAGACAAAAAGTGAAACAAGAAACCACTATTTAAGACTCTCATTCAAATGACATCATCAAGACTTTGCATAATTAATTATTTAAAGAGATATGTATCAAAGCTTAAAAACTTTTTAAAACCTTACATAAACAAGTATCATGTTTAATATTCATGTACATGACATAGAATATGAATTCATGTAAAAGACAATAACAGAAATATATTAAAATAGAATAAAATAAATAGAGTAGAAACATCATAATGCCAACAATATTATCAAAGGGGGCATCCTCTTAAAATTGGTTTCAATGGTACAGTTTCATTGAGGCCATTGCCCCTATGTGCTCCCATTCTAAGAATCCACTTTACCTCACATTCTTCAGTGGCATTAACTATATTGCCTAGCCATGGATCTATCCTCTGTACTTGTAGAATTTGAAACTTAAAAACATGATGCATACCTTCAGTTAGTATGTGTTTAGAAAGGGCATCAGTCATCTCCCCCCTCCATGTACTATAATAATGGTCCCTTATACGTTCACGTAGGGACCTATTTGTTTTCCCTACATAAATTTTAAAGCATAATGTGCAATATGCAATGTACACCAGGTTCCTAGTGTGGCAGGATCCATTAACTCTCAACTCCCACAACTGTCTGGTGTCCGGATTCCTGTAAAACCTGGATTCATCAATGTAAATGCATTGGGAAAAATTACCACACTTCCTAGTGCCTGTGTGCAGATCTGATGTTTCCTTAATACCTAGATTTGTATAGCATAACTTTTGTTTCAAACTATTCTTGTTTTTAAAAGTAAAGGAGGGGGTATCCCCTAAATACTTACTCATTTGAGTATCCAATTGTAATATATGCCAATGTGTATGGACAACATCCTGCACAAACCCTACATTATTACTATAAGGGAAAACAATAGCTAAACCAGAAGTTCTGGTTCTGAATGGTGAAACTACATTACGTCTAGTGCCAAAATAAGGTCTTGCTGTATTAGTGCGCTCTCTCCTCACATAAGAAAAAACAGGACTGATTTCATTGTCTGTGTAGCCTCTACTGAGTAGGCCACTTCTGAGGTTCCGTAGTTCCATGTCCAGTATATTATTTTCACAACATAATCTGGACATCCGGAGGGCCTGTCCCTTAATAACATTCTTAAATACAACATTGTTGTGCATACTGTCACGGTGCAGAAAGGAGAAACAATAGCATTCTTTTCTAAACAGCTTAGTCTTACAAATATTCTCCTCAAAATAAACAGTAACATCTAAATAGTTAACAAAAGTGTTAGAAAAAACTGATGTGAACTTCAAAAAAGAAGTAGTTGTATTCAGAAAATTAACATAGGATAAAAACATATCTGTACTACCCCTCCAAATTATAAAAAGGTCATCAACAAAACGCCTAAAAATACAACATTCAAAATGGTTAAGACATGCTGTTGCTCCCAGGCTACCATGACAAGATTAGCATAGGAATTAGCACAACTAGTGCCCATTGCTATCCCATTTATCTGTTTATAACACTGGTCTCTGAATAAAAAGATATTATTGTCAAGTACTAACTCAAGCATCAAACATAAAAAATCAGCCTTTTTTGAATCCATGCCTCCTTGTAACATAAGGTCTCTAACCATAACAATACCTATGTCATTGGGTATACTCGTAAAAAGTGCTACAACATGTAAAGTGCCAAGTAGTAATCCTTCGTAACATCCAAGCTTACTAGTAAACTCAAAAAGATGTTACTGTTTATTTTGAGGAGAATATTTGTAAGACTAAGCTGTTTAGAAAAGAATGCTATTGTTTCTCCTTTCTGCACCGTGACAGTATGCACAACAATGTTGTATTTAAGAATGTTATTAAGGGACAGGCCCTCCGGATGTCCAGATTATGTTGTGAAAATAATATACTGGACATGGAACTACGGAACCTCAGAAGTGGCCTACTCAGTAGAGGCTACACAGACAATGAAATCAGTCCTGTTTTTTCTTATGTGAGGAGAGAGCGCACTAATACAGCAAGACCTTATTTTGGCACTAGACGTAACGTAGTTTCACCACTGAGAACCAGAACTTCTGGTTTAGCTATTGTTTTCCCTTATAGTAGTAATGTAGGGTTTGTGCAGGATGTTGTCCATACACATTGGCATATATTACAATTGGATACTCAAATGAGTAAGTATTTAGGGGATACCCCCTCCTTTACTTTTAAAAACAAGAATAGTTTGAAACAACAGTTATGCTATACAAATCTAGGTATTAAGGAAACATCAGATCTGCACACAGGCACTAGGTAGTGTGGTAATTGTTCCCAATGCATTTACATTGATGAATCCAGGTTTTACAGGAATCCGGACACCGGACGGTTGTGGGAGTTGAGAGTTAATGGATCCTGCCACACTAGGAACCTGGTGTACATTGCATATTGCACATTATGCTTTAAATTTTATGTAGGGAAAACAAATAGGTCCCTACGTGAACGTATAAGGGACCATTATTATAGTACATGGAGGGGGGAGATGACTGGTGCCCTTTCTAAACACATGCTAACTGAAGGTATGCATCATGTTTTTAAGTTTCAAATTCTACAAGTACAGAGGATAGATCCACGGCTAGGCAATATAGTTAATGCCACTGAAGAATGTGAGGTAAAGTGGATTCTTAGAATGGGAGCACATAGGGGCAATGGCCTCAATGAAACTGTACCATTGAAACCAATTTTGAGAGGACGCCCCCTTCAATAATATTGTTGGCATTTTGCTGTTTCTACTCTATTTATTTTATTCTATTTTAATATATTTCTGTTATTGTCTTTTACATGAATTCATATTCTATGTCATGTACATGAATTTTAAACATGATACTTGTTTATGTAAGGTTTTAAAAAGTTTTTAAGTTTTGATACATATCTCTTTAAATAATTAATTATGCAAAGTCTTGATGATGTCATTTGAATGAGAGCCTTAAATAGTGGTTTCTTGTTTCACTTTTTGTCTGATGAAGCAGAGTGCTGTGCTCTGCGAAAGCGCTTACCTTTCTGTGAATAAAAGCTTCAACTTTTGCTACTTTATGTGTAACTAGTCTTTGAAGTTCAACATAGTGGTTACACTTTTATTTCTGCTACAGACTGCTTCCACTTTGGGATTCTTCAGCAATATATATATATATATATATATATATATATATATATATATATATATATATATATTTAGGATGCACTGGCAACAAGGTAACCCTCAATGTCAGGCAGATTTTCAAGCACTTATAACTTAAGAAATAGATATATCTACTGAAATAAAAAAATATTAAATAAATGAGTGCGTCCATGCTTAACAGAACTTCATCGGTTCAGATCTGGTGCTTGATTTCTCTGAAGTCTCAACTGAGATGAGCTACAGTTTATAGTAGTTTTTTTTTTAATTTATGGAGGCTCACCCTACAACTTCAGTGCTTAAGAAGTACCTATTTTCTTTATGGCTTAATTTTGCGTGTGTGTATCTATGTAAGCATGATTTTTTGCATGAGGCAACCCCCTGTGCAGTCCCCACACCCACTACTAATAACATATACCTACTCTGAGATCACAATACTGTTGGGTAATGGCAAATTCCCTGAATCCCACTGTACCACAATATCACACTGACAAAAGCCGGTACATGCTATAAGCTGATTTTCAATCAGCTATGCTGGCTTTTAGTCCATTTGACAATTGGTACATATGACCAATTGTCTGATTTCTATATGTAAACCTATACATATATATATATATATATATATATATATATATACATACATGCTCATATACACACACACACACACACACACACACATATATATATATATATATATATATATATATATATATATATATATAAATGTGCTTCTTGGTCCTAACAAACCAAATGACCCTGTGGGAATGCATATATAGCAATGCATATCAAGCACCTCTCCATTTTCCCGTGTTTGTCACTATAGCTATAGTATGGCATTTCTCCCATGGAGGCCTTTAGACTATAGTATGGTATAACTAGATTCCCCTGTAACTGTTAATCCTGTTGCTCGCAATAGTGTATAGTTTATAGCTGTGTGTCATCTATTCACAGATATCTGCATGTCTGCATAGGTAGAAGATGAGGTGGACAGCAGAAATTGGACAATATCCTCCATGATGAAAAATGATACTCTATTACAAGCACTCAAGGCATGGAGGCAGTATATTTTGGGGAGAGGGGAGATGGTGATCAACCTTTGTGAGACTGGGTATAGCAAAGAATTGTCCACAATATAATTTGCATGGGGGAAGCACAACTGTACATTGCAGACATGTTGTAAGCATGTTGTTTATGTGCTACACCATGCCAAAATAGTGGTAGGTTCCATAGCAGCTGATTGATCAGCCATGAGGTTGGGCATCTATGAGCAGCAGCCTAACAGAGACAGAAGAGTTTCTGGTGTTGTTTCACATTGATAATGATGGTGCTGTTATCATTCTTGAAGTAGCGTATGTTGGCCTCTGGATCTTGGTGGATGATGTACCAGGTTAGTACCCAGTATAGCCAGAAAACTGCACAAATACAGTGTAGGCTGACAGCAGCATATGTCGCTCATGTTTTGCTATAGAAACATTACATATCCGGTTACATTATGATTGCAGTAGAGGTAGGCTGGGATTGTACAGCTTGTCTTTTACAGACTCTGTTAGCATGCATGCCACAAGCCCATAGTTCTGCCACAAATAGTCATGCTCATTGTGGTATATTTGCAGTCATGGACTCACACAGCACAGCTCCGTGTATACCTGCACAGGTGGTGTCACAATATCAGGCTGATGTTAGCAGGGGATGACAGTGATGATGAGACACAGATACCCGAGTCACAATTTGATACTATAAACTGTCTGTCTCATCCACTAAGAGTACAAGGCTAAAGCATGTTTTCACCCAAAGATGAACATGATACTATACAATATGAGTGCTTATCATCCCCACTGGGTAAGGTTCCAACATTCCTACAATTAGCTGCAGTGCTTCCCCAATGCCAGTTTGGACATATCTGTATGCACTGCATTTGGTGTGGTGCACCCACTGCACCCACTGCTGTGCAGGCTCACACAGGAGTGCCAGATACTTTCATATGCCACAGTTGGTCCTTGGCATACAGGCAGCACTTGGAAACAATGAGCAGATATATCAGGCTATTACCTAGAGCCAACTGCTGTCAAGGGGTGTCCCATAGTATGGCTGCTAGGCTACAGCCCTCCCAGCTAAAAAGGAAATAAAAAAATAAATGTGTTAACTCTGTGTTAATTCAGCTAGTCAACTATTATTTTTTAATTAAAAAAAAATGGTCAACTTCCTGTTGTGTCCTGGTTCCTCAAAACTCCGGGCTATTTTCAAAACAGTCTAGCAGTAGGCCTCTCTATCATCATTTGGGCTTGTGCGGCACCCATCAGCATCAACAAAAGTGTGCCTGAATGAGTGTCTCACCAAACTGCTGCATGAAGCAGTGAATAGACCTTCCTATTGGCTCAAGCTGCCTCAGATGAATGAGGCACCCTGAGCCAAGAAGAAGAAAGTAATTAATGTGTGAGAGGAGGCACGAGTGCAGGAAAATTTTTTTTATTTTATTTTTTTATTTTAAAGTATATTCTTTTTTAATGCACTCTGCCTACTGCTGCCAGCTTGTGGGAAGAATTTAAGTACTTAAAATGTGTGTGTGTATGTGTGTGTGTGTGTGTGTGTGTGTGTGTGTGTGTGTGTGTGTGTGTGTGTGTGTGTGTGTGCACACGCATGCGTGTGCTTGTGTGTGTTTGAATGTATGAGTTTGAATGTATTTATGTATGTATGTATGTATGGGGGTCATTTAAGCTCTCACATGTGTGTGCAAGTCAGTGAGGGTTGCAGCACATCTGCAGAATAACTAGATTTTTCCCTCCTGTTTTTGGTCTGTTCCCTAAACAATTTTGGTTTTCTAGCAAATCACTGAAAATGGAAATCACTCAATGACAGACATTTGAGTTTCAGACTTAATACCCTTTAAAAAACACATGCCAATGCTAAACCTGCTAGTGTATCAGCC
Organism: Protopterus annectens; assembly: GCF_019279795.1. NCBI lineage: Eukaryota > Metazoa > Chordata > Ceratodontiformes > Protopteridae > Protopterus > Protopterus annectens. The sequence continues at coordinate 151,553,703 of NC_056728.1, read as the reverse complement.
TGCACACACAAACTCTCAACTATCCCTGGTTTTGCATAACACACACACACACACACACACACACACACACACACACACACACACACACACACACCCCAGCGAAGACTGCATTGTTGCAACTAAAAAATGAAAGACATTCAAGTTTCAGAGGTAAGAGCCTTTGGACAAAAATATGATGTTGCAAAGCCTGTTATTCTAGTAACTTTCTAAGTATGCAAAGGTAATATCTGTCCCCTGCTGTTTTTTAACTTTCTCCTTGATTTCTTTTAAATACCTTTATTGAATTATTACCTATGACATAGACAAACTTACATTTATATAAAAGCAATCAAACTATATTAACAAATTCACATTTACAAACATTATGTATCATATATATATCATATAAGCTAGGTGATATTACATACATTTTTCAGTTCCTGCCCTCTCTTAAACTTCATTTAGATCCGTATCCCAGCTCAAAAAAGTATTTCCTTAGATACACTCATTTGCTCACCCAGTATTCTTTAACCTTTCTCCTTGATTCTTGAGCTAAGATGTTGAGACTGTATTCTTTTTTTAAGCAAGAAATAGCTTTATTAAATTATCACTTATGGCATAAGCAATCATATATTATATAAATGAAAAAAAAACATATTGACATATTTTCAGTTGCAAACATTATACATCATTTATAATCTATTCAGTCACTGTCAAACATTACATAGCTCATTCAATTCCTGCCTTCCCATAAACCTCATTCCTCCTGCAAAACATTATTATGTATGTACTGTTCCCACAATTCCCATTTTTCTATGTAATTTGCTCCTATCCTTTTCTAAACATCCCACTTCCTGTCATTTTATCTCTGTTACTATATTCACTGCTTCTTGTACAGTCAGTTTAGACTTTGATTTCCATTTTATAGTAATTACTTCTTTGGCAGCCACCAGAATTAAACGCAGAAAGACCTTACTATGTCTAAGCAATTCTGATTGTGTATAACAGCTCAAAAAATAATTTACTTAGATACAGCAATTTGCTCAGCCAGTATTTCTGCCAGAGTAGTTTGCATGGCATTTTTATAGTCTATCAGCTCATTACACTCCCAAAGATATGTTCCCATTTATCTCTTTCTTCCCCATCACACCTCCAACCTTCACAATCTACCTGAGGAAAAATGCTTTGGAGTCTGCTTGGGGTATAAAAATACATAAGCAAACACTTTCAGGCAAAGAATCTAAATCTTCTAGACTTTCTTGCACATTTGGGAGACATACATATATACCCTCATTGTTTTATTGTGAACTGCTAATCCAGTCTCTGTTTCCAATCCTTTCTTACCTCTTTTGTTTGCTTTCTATAGTTATCATGCAATTTTTATATAGTCTGTTAATAATCCCTTTTTTTAACAGCAGCTTCTGCTCTTGATTCTACAAAAAACTCTTCCAGTGTTGGTCTTTTGCTTAGGATCCACCTGTGTCTTTCTCTTTGCTATACTCTACCAATCCTTGATAGGGAAGGCAGTCTCTAGCCCAATCCTTGATAGGGGAAGGCAGTCTCTAGCCCAATCCCTGATAGGGAAGGCAGTCTCTAGCCCAATCCTTGCTAGGGAAGGCAGTCTCTAGCCCAATCCTTGATAGGGAAGGCAGTCTCTAGCCCAATCCTTGATAGGGAAGGCAGTCTCTAGCCCAATCCCTGATAGGGAAGGCAGTCTGTAGCCCAATCCTTGATAGGGAAGGCAGTCCCTAGCCGCATTCCAAATGAATTATTCAATTACCTTTCCCATTCTAATTATTTGCTTCCAATACCTTGGTTCCATTGCCAGTTTTCTACAGTAAATTCCAACCCCCTTTTGTGTTTTTTATACCCCCTAATTGCAGTCATCCTTATTGACAGAAGACAGTATTCTGACAGTAGTCTGAGGAGAAGATACATTCTTGCATGGTGGTTATTTCTGTGTTAATTAATTCATTGAATCATGACCAAACACCTGATGTATACAGTCATAGCAATACAAGTGGATGTAATTTATGTTTACATGTTTGTGTGTGTTAGGGAGACATAGATGTTCTCAACTGTCTGCCATTTGATGGCCTCAGCTGTTGATATTTCAGAAATATCTCATGCTTTGCATCACATTTTGGTCTGTTCCTTGTAGTGTTTGCATTCTTTTTTTCTAACAAATTAGTGGTAATTGCAGACTTAATAGCCTTAAAAACTAAAATAATGCTAATACAAAGTCTGTTTTTGTAGGCAAGTTTCTAAATATATAAATCTGAAAGGTTTTACTGATTTTGGTCTTTCATCCATCGTTATTTTTATCTTTCTTCTTGATTCTTGAAATTAAAGGTTGAGAAGTATGGGGTGATCGCACACTGTGCTGACAACAGTGAGCTGAGAAGATAAATTCTTATATTACAGATTTTGTATATTTATTCATTTGTTTGACACAGATGAAGTAAGCATTTGTGTGAAGCCACCTAATGGCTGTTTGGGGGCAACTATATATCTGAAGTGTTCATATTCAATAAAGGGGCTGTAATTAATCAGCATAAGGATTGTCTATGATGAAAATGAGTGAATGTGTATGGGAGAAGGGTTGTAGTGTATCTAATTATCACAAGTTTGTCATCATTTTTCACACTTTTGGTCACAATCAAACATGAGTATTGTACTCAGTATCTGGCTGTCTATGGTGGCCTGATTAGGATGCTTGTGATAGCAGCTGATAGTTGTCAGAATGCTGCATTGAGTAGGGTCACCGTTTTAACAGTGTTTGGTTCTGCGATTGAGTTTTTGGCTGTCATTTCTTCTGTGTGGAGTTTGCTTGTACTTCTTGTCTCAGTGTTTGATCATTATTCTTTCTGTTTGGAGTCTACATATATTCCCTGTCTTTGTTTTTGATTATTATTCCTTCTGTGTGGAGTCTGTATGTACTCCCTGTCTCTGTGTTTGATTATTATTCCTTCTGTGTGGAGTCTGCGTGTTCTCCCTGTCACTGTGCTTGATTATTATTTCTTCTGTGTGGAGTCTCCATAGACTCCCTGTCTGTGTATGGGTTTTATCCACACATTTTGATTTCTTCTCCCAAACAATCAGCTGTATAATACATGCCTCTAGCCATTTGCATTTTTACTTTTATCCCAGTCTGACACCAGAATGGTACACAGAATGTTGCTCTCTCTGTTTGGAGGAACAGGAAGACAAGCACTATTCCCAGATAAGATTTATATATCTTTGCATTTGTCATCTCACTTTAATGGGGAACTACTGTTTTAGCTTTGAGCATTATGCTTGAGCCAAAACTTATACTTTGAAAGAAAAAAAAAATAAGACTGAACTTTTTTCCTTACTCATAATTTTTTTGTTTAGGCCATCATTAAGTCAAAAAGTTGTGAACAAAAGGCTCTAAGATCCATCTCAGAGAATCTAGAACCCTATGAATTTTGGGTACCTAGCACTGTGTAGATCCCCAGCTTAATTCAGATACATCCTCCAGACTTACTGCAGTAGAATCTTGGCCAGTTAGGGAATGTCAAAAGCAGTGGGAGAATCTAAAAAGTAAGACAACATGTGAAAAGCAAGAAAGAAGTAATATATCTGAAAAGTATGGGATAGCACAGGAGAAGGGCAGGGGGGACCATTGTGCAAACAGGGTTATCCATATAGTCCTTTCTTTAGGGCTCCATTTCACTTAAGGCTATCTTTGTTAATTGCAGTTAGACATGTGAGATGTATACAGGTCCTTAAAGTGAGTATAATGAGTGGTTGCATATGGAGGCAGTCTCTGAATGAAAATGAATGACTGCATCTGCTGTTTGATCACAGGTAATGGTCATTTACCTGCTGTAATAGAAACCCACCCAGTTCCAGTTAGCCTCACCCATTCAAGTGCCTCCTGCATCTCCCAGTTGCTCTGAGGTAACCACCTGCCCCTGATTGCTGTGTCACATGACTGGTGTAATACTGCCACCTAGCTCTTCCAGTAACTCCATGAGTGCATACGGTCCAGGGGCACATTATTGATTGGAATTATGCCACATGCATTATTTCTGTCTACACCTACATATGGCTATTGCCACTGGCAACATCACCGCCCACGCTGGCAGTGCTCTCCAAGGCTGAGTAGGGTACATAAGATAGTTTGCCATGTGGGGAGGGGTCACACAGTATACAATCCTCAGCTGTGTCTGTAAGTGTATAACACTCTGCCACCCCTCACTATGCATAGCATTAACATCCAGCATCCAATGGTAGGCAGCTTGCCACCAAACTCAGTTCAGATCTTGGTCCCATAAATTTGAAGAAAATTTATATAAAGACATTGAGCATAATAGGAAACCTTTTTATAGATACATAAGATGTGAAAGGAGTAAAGACATACAAATTGATAAACTCTGTACATATTCTAAAATTTATTCTCATACACAGCAGATTATAGATATATTTGCAAAATCTTATGCAAAAGGGGTGATAGGTTGTCCTAGTGACAATCAGGTAACCCCAGATACTGGAATCAAATTAGATTATATATTGAAAAAGAACTGCAAAAACTGGATCCAAACAATGCACAGGGAGGAGACATAATTAGTAACAATGACCTGAGAACGCTTCAGAAAGAACTTATGGTATCATTATATTGATTATTCACTAGGTCATATAAATATGGGTAAATTCCTCAAGATTGGATATATGCTCTTTTTAAACCTATCTTTAAGGGAAAGGTGAGTAGAACAAACCCAGAGTCATACAGACCCTTAAGTCTACTTTCATGTTGAGGAGAAATAATGGAGAAGATGATATTGGATACGTTATTGTCAGAAGTGGATAGGTTGGGACTTGAAACCACATATCAGCATACATATGTTGAAAATAGATCAATTACCACCTGTAACATGATGTTCTATAACAATATAATAACAGCTATGAATGAAAAATTGTGCTGTGATGTAATTTATATAGATTTAACTTTAGCATCTGACAGGGTTATACACAAAACACTGATCAACAAATTAGTACAACTAGGTACTGATGTACTCTTGATAAGATGGATAGCTGCATAGCTTACAAATAGGATATGGCAAGTATCATACAGCAACTGGACAGGTGAAATCCTTGGTTACAGTCAGGATGTCCCACAGGGCTCTGTCCTAGGCCCTTACTTGTTTAGATTGTACCTTTCAGACCTAAATGTTTCATCTGAGGTGTTCTACAGTCTATGCGCAGATGACCTGAAATTGGGTAAACTGATTACATGTGTTACAGATAAGGCATGTCTGCAAAACAACTTGACTAAATTGATCATTTGGGCATAGGAAAATAATATGCTGATAAATATACCAAAAACTAAGCATATGAGATTTGGGAGACATAAATTGAAAGGTGAAAATTTAATAAAGCACACAGTGATTGAAACTGTAGACTCATTTAAGGACCTGGGTATATTGGATAGATCCAGCTATGAGTTTTTCTAATCATATCAACCAATTGGTTAATGATATTTATAGGACTATAGGCTGAATAAAAAGATTTATAAAGTCTGGAGAATCAAAAATGATAAAGTCATTGTTTGATAGTTACATTAGACCCAAACTTGAGTATGGAATAACAATATGGAAACCCTATAAGAAAACAAGCTTTAGTAAACTAGAAAGAGTACCATGGAAATATACCAAGGGCATCCTTGGATGTGAAAATTTAAGTTATTATGAAAAACTAAAATATCTGAACTTCTACAGTGTTTCTTACAGATATATAAGAAGAGATCTTATTCATGTATGTAGGGTATTTAGAGGCGACTACCTCTGGGAATGTTTGGGGTTATCAAAAAGTACTAGAGAATCATCAGATAACCTATGTAGAAGATTCTATAGGAATGAGAAGTGTATGCATTGGTTCTCTGACAGAGTATTTGATGCATAGAGCAGACTACCAAATTACATTAACGCAAGTACTAGTTTAGATATTTTAAGAACAGCCTGGACACTTATTATGGGAACAAGTATTTTGGTATATTGGCAAGCTAGAAGGGCATTAATGCTCATGCTTGAAATATTTGTATGTATTTATGTATGTATAGTTAAACTCCATCCCTGCTGAGGGGTCCCACAGTCCTAGTACAACAGACCAGCAGGGCAATCCCAGGTCAAAGTCCTGTAGTTGCACCCCCAGCCTATCACAGAGTGAGTGCAGACAGTCTTGTGTCAGTGTGTCCCCAGCAACCTGCGCAGAAGATGATGATGATAATGATGTATGCGACCTACTCCACCATCCTTCATGTTTGGTATATGTGTGTATATCAGATGTGCAGTCTGTCCAGGGCATATACTGACCAACATACCTGATACCGTCATTACATAGATCTTGTTTGCTCTGTGTGATACCCTATCACCGTGTGCTCATCAGGACCCACAGTTCTAGGCTATTGTTCAGCCTCATTGGCATCAAACATTAATATTAACTTCCTTTTCTGCTAGGTGAGTGTGTGTGTGTGTGTGTGTGTGTGTGTGTGTGTGTGTGTGTGTGTGTGTGTGTGTGTGTGTGTGTGTGTGTGTGTGTGTATGCATGTGTGCATGTTTATAGTTGAATCCTATCTGTATCCATGGGCTGCCCAGCCTGTCTTCTTACCAATGGATATTACAGCATGCTAAGAATGTCCTGAAGATTGTGGTAGGGTCATATTAGAATGCCACACTCCAGACAGCTCAAGGTTGAGGAAGTGAGTTTTTAACAGGTGGAATGCACATGCTATAGGTATTACAGAACGTGTGCACATGTGGAGTTTTACTGGAGTTCAGCTACAGTCTATAGGTTATGTACAAGCACCATAATTTATAGCTTCAGCAGGTATCCAGTATCATGTAGTACAGAATATCAACATGGATGTTGTTATTCATTTGAATTTGCTACAGATTTAAATAAGTAAGTTAGCATTAGCCATAGTCACAATGCAAATGTCAATATAACTGAGATATGTGTCATATAATTGAATCATTTGCACTACATTGCTGCTGAGCAGGCACACTGCTTATGATTCTGCATCCATCAAATAGTACCTGGCAGATGACAAAGTGATAACCGTTCCTGCTGACACACCTTTGTGACAGAGGTCTAAGTGGGGCATTTGTTGGTACATATATGCAGTCTGTAACAACTAGTACCTCACATTGCTGGATGCAACTGTTGGAGGAATGCATGGTTTTATCTCTCTATTGATGTGTGTTAAGAAACTATATATATATATATATATATATATATATATATATATATATATATATATATGGATTCACTTTATAACCTCGAAATACTGAAATATCGAATTTCAGTATCTCGAGACTATAAAACTGAATCCACAAAACAATGACACAAAAAAAACGTGAAATTCACAACACCGAAAAAAACGCACACACTATACCACACATACACCACAACACCCACATCACAACATAAACAAGCAAAACTACACACAAACACAACTCATACACACATAAGCAGGGGGCAAGCCCCCCTGCACCCATGTGGGGGGCTGCGCCCCCACACCCCCGCTATTTATATGTACTAACTCCGAGATCGCACAAACACAAACCAAAAGCCAACTCACACACGCACATTCTCCGACCCCTCACACACACATCAAACACATCAGCACACTCACACACACTCTAACTCCCACTCAAAACCCTTAGAAAACACTTACCTGACATACCACCTACATCCACACATGGCACCGCGCACCATCAAAACACAATCCCGGACATTACGCAGCGTAAGGTCATAACCGCGAATTTGACATATATTTGAGTTCACGATTATGACCTTTCGCTATTTTTAACATTCGGCTTTATAGTCTCGAGATACTGAAATTTGACATTTCAGTAATTCGAGGTTATAAATTGTTTATATATATATATATATATATATATATATATATATATATATATATATATATATATATATATATATCCCACATGAAGAAGCATTATGCTGAGGAACTTAATGAGTTTTCTACAGATGAAGGCATATGAATTACTCAATGTATCCCCTGCTGGTGTCTACAAACTCTCTATAGCTTGAACAAAAAGTGTTGCACTGTTTCTACAGGTGTGGGAAACCAGTATTCTCTTCAGTGTACACACCATCAGAAACAAGTTAGACCACATAAGTGCTTTTATTTCCCAACACAACCCAGACATTCTAGCAGTCACAGAATCCTGGGTTAAGACTCCCCCAACTTCCAACATATTCTAACTTCCTACAAGTAGATCAATGCTGCCAGAACAGCCAAACAATCAGGTATAAATACTCTAATTATGTACAGAAATAACCTAAACCCAAAAATGAATGCCCAAGAAAACTCCTCCTCAGACTTTGGTCCTAACTATATTCTCCTAAAACATCCAGCTCAGAAAGGCAAACCACTACTAATCACTACAGTCTGTCTACCACCCCCTGTTTAACTAGATACATTCAAGCCACTCATCACTAACATCCTTAATAACTATCCCAAAAAATAATAACATACTCATTCTAGGTGGCTTCAGTCTTAATTATCTTGGCCCTCTTGCATCTGACATGGGCACTTTCCTAGCAGACTTAGGACTCCTTCAGCTCATAAAAGAACCAACAAGACCTAACCTCAGGTCCTTTAAATACTCCACACTCAACTTAATTATTGCAAACATACCAAATTCCATCACCAACATAAACATTCTTTCACCATCACTAAGCGACCACTGCCCATCACCGTTACAGTTGTCACCCATCCTATAAAACTATCTCCAATATTAAAACTCTTCAGAAACCAGAGTAGCACAAACATAGGCAAACTCAGAACCTTTCTCACAGCTCACAATTGGAACCATATACTGCCCTTACACGATCCTAATACAGCAGCAGTAAGCCTAACCAGATCTCTACTCCAGATGCAAGACAAATTCTTTCCATTTATCCATAGGCATTTTAAACCCATGAAAAGTGAATATCTATCCACTGAAATCTTATAACTGTAAGGGATGAAGCATGACAAAAAATGGAAACAGATCCATACAACTGATAACAGCACCTCCTTTATAATCTTGCATAACCTAGCCAAGAAGTCCATCAGAAGACACAAAATAAATCTCTAAACAAAGAAACATTACATTTTCCTAAACACTTTTGGAAAGAGGTTAACTTACTTACAGGAAGAAAATCTCTTCATGATACCCTTTCTACAAAGATGATTCAACTCGGTACAACTTTCTCCAAAGGATTTTCTTAAAGAATTTAGCAATTTCCCATCAATAAATTCCACACTTCCCACAAATCAAACATTGCCCAATCCGCCACCATTTATTCTCATCTTAAACTTCAAATTCCCAAAAGAAGTCTGTATTCTATTTGAAAATACTTCCAGTAATATTCTTCCTGGTCTGACAACAAAAACTCCTGGTTCATAGATCACTGCAGAGAGCAGCTATGTCTTCCTCTCACTAACATATATAATTTATGTCTCATGCAAAAACATCATGCCACAAATTTGGAAAACTGCTCTAATTACCCCTCTCCTTAAGCAAACCAAACCAAAGGATACCTCTAACGTCCATCCAATATCCATCCTCCCAATTCTGGGCAAAATCCTGGAAAAGGCAGTCTACATCCAACTCTACCTCTATATCCAGCAGCACCACCTGCTGTCCTCCAAACAACATAGATTCTGACCTGGACACAGTACTATGACAGCACTTAGGTCCCTAACTAATAACATCCTGTTCAGCTCTGATAGTGGCCTCCTTACATGTGCCCTATTTATAGACCTGACAAAGCCATTTGACCTCACTGACCACTATCTTCTCCAAAACAAACTTATTGAAATTGGTGTCAGTCCAGATACCACTTCCTGGTTTAAAAACTTCCTCACTGACAGACACTTCAGAGTTAAAATAGGATCCTCCCAATCATTTGTTGCCAGCTCCACTCATATGTATGTGGCTCATAAACCATAAATTACTTCTCATCCTTACCAACATCAAAACTATGCTTTTTGGAACTCTGCAAAAAATTCAACAAGCACCTGACTCTTTATCTTTGAACTACAGAATCATGCCATAGAGACCACTTTCACCTTCTATTACCTAGGACTATGGCTTGATCAGTCACTAAACTTTCATTTCCATATAGACAATGTAAGAACCAAAAAAAAAAAAACACCACTCCTCTTCTGGGCCAGAAAGATCTCCCCTTTTCTATCCAAAAGCTACAGCAGCCATTATAAAAGGAGGTCTCCTTTCTCAATGTCAATATGGGCACTCAATTTTTCCTTCTGCCTCCAAGAAAAATATTGCCACACTACAGACTATCTCTACAGCATATGCATAGTCACTACAAACTCACATTTAATTGAGAATCACAGTTACCCATACAACAAAGATCTAATCTACTTTTAGGATCCTAACTCAACAAACTACTCTAATTCCTGAAACAGTTAAAAGAACAATAGGTTTTGCAGAATGAAAGGTGTGTGTGTTTGTGTGTGTGTGTGTGTGTGTGTGTGTGTGTATGTGTGTGTGTGTGTGTGTGTGTGCGTGTGTGTGTGTGTGTGTGTGTGTGTGTGTGTGTGTGTGTGTGTGTTTGTATCATTTGCATCAGAGGGGCATTACGTGTCATACAGAAACTTTATAAATATTACTATAATCCACATAAAAAGTTAATACAGCAACTGGTTTTCCATGCCAATACATATCATCATTAAGAAGAACAAAACTCTTATATGTCTGGCATTTTTAGCATGGTAATTGTGATTTATTCTGGAGTGGGGAAAAATAAGAGACAATATCAGAGATGTTCTTTGAAATTAGGGCTAGGCAAGAGGTATGGCGATATGTGTGTGCGTGTGTGTGTGTGTGTGTGTGTGTGTGTGTGTGTGTGTGTGTGTGTGTGTGTGTGTGTGTGTGTGTGTGCATCTGTGTGTGTGCACGCATGCATGCATGTGTGCATGTGTGTATTTTTATGTCTGGATGTGTGTATGTGTGTGGGGGAATGAATGTAGTATGCGTGTTCTAACATGATATTTTGACTGTCAGCAGTGGTTACCACAAGGGCAAAATAAATGGGCCTGTTAGCTTTTGCAGTAATCACTGAGGAATTCAGAGACATGCAAATCAGCTGATAATGAAGTCATTCCTTGGCGTGGTAATGTCTCTCGAATTTTTGGTTTCCATGAGCATGCTAAAAGGCTCTCATTGCTGCAGTCTAACAACTCATGGCAAAGCCTGTCTCTGAATCTTAGTCTAGTAATATTACAGTTACTACATGGAGGGATAACAAAACTATAGAAATGTAACTTTACAAGAAACATCAGTAAACATGTTTACAAAAGTGTCAGTTTGTTGTTTTAGTGTTTAAATTTGGAAATATTACAGCTTGCCTCATTGTGAAATACAATATCTTTCCAGACAACATTGTATATCTCAACACCATTATTTATTATTCTGAACCGTTTGCCAACCTGTTCACATTGATATCCCGCCTATTTTCTACTGAAAAAGAATAGCAAAAATACTTTACAAATAATGTCACTACATTCTTGTTTAACATTTAGGCAAAGTAAAAGTTTACTGCATATCCTTGTGCATGTTGAACAGCCACATACTAATACATAGGCTATGCTCTATTCTTGACCAAATTTTCAGTTACATAAAAAGTCTTGCATTACAGAGTTTGATTATATGCTTATTAAAGTTTCATAGTTCCATAGATTTTGCAACCTGTGTGTTTCCAAGATGCTGTTGCTTGTTTTGGTCTGTCAACAGCAAATAACAATCATGACACTGTGTGTGTGTGTGTGTGTGTGTGTGTGTGTGTGTGTGTGTGTGTGTGTGTGTGTGTGTGTGTGTGCATGTGTGTTCCTGTGTGTGTGTGTATGTGTGTTCCTGTGTGTGGTGAAAATACACAGTAGGCAAGTGTATATTTCTCTCTGGGGATTTCTGTTGACTTTTGAATTTATTGTAATAATTGTAATTAACTGACAATTAACCTTGCCTTTATATACACTAGACTTTGCAATGAAAAAGAGTTTAACTCCACACTGAAAGGTAATATTAACATTTTAAATATAAAATGCATTGAAGCTCTGTTTCACTGACAATTCACCTTACTTGCTAGAACACGTAGCGAGTGACATATATTGTTTTTCTTTTTTTAAGTTCACATAATCCAGACCTGCATTGTCAGCCCTGAAATGAATTACTGTTTATATTAGAAACTTAGTTTAATAAATTAAGCCTGTTCTATGAACTGTCAAAATTCCTATAGGCTGTGAATCATACATAACAGATGCCTTTTCTATGGCTCCAAAGAAAAAAAAAATGTGATGTGATTGCTTCCTTTCTGCCATTACTAGAATGCTGTAGGTTTGGTTATCTTCTGCCTGCTGAGGATTAAAAACACTTTTAAATGGCATCTGGCAAAAGACATTCCTTACTCATGCAAAAAAGTCTTTCCATACACAATGCGTTTCTGTTTAGGTCTGAGTATTATTCAATAATTGGCATTTGTTTAAATAGACCGTTCAGGATCAGTTCGGTTTTCAAAACTGAGATTGAATAACAGGGACTTTTTATTTTCCAACAAGCACTTTTTCAGACCCTAATTTCCAACATATTTGTGGCACCACAGTCATTAAGAGCAACTAATTTCTGTAGAGGAAATAAACACTTTTAAGGAAGGGTGGGGAAATCACATTATATATAATAAAGTCCTCAAACATGTTCATAAACACACACTAGTTAGCTTTCCAAGAGTATTTTAGCAAAGCTAAGAAATATACAAGCTGGTGTTTTCTTAGTATTTGCAAACTCAAATTGATGGTTAATGGGAACACTCCACTGTCTTTTTCCTCATGGTCTTTCTCTGTTAAATAAATAAATAAATAAATTACTTAAATATTCCATATAGAACCAGACAAGAGTTGCAGAGGTTTCTTTTCCACAAAGATATCTGTGGGTATTTCCTTGCCTGTGCAAGTGACCAAGCATTCTCTTGTTAGCCTTCCTTACTGCATTTGGCCTGTTACATATCTAAGTGCTTACAGAAGTTCAAACTTTATGACTAGAAAGTCAGTGATGGCATGCCAAGGCTGATTTTTTTTTTGGTGGTTGTGGGGTTGTGAGGAATCCATTTTTTAAATATGAAACTTCTGCTCTTTCACTAAATCTAGTATGTTTGTTGCAGCCTTATCAATAACATTTTGGAATGTTTTAACTACATTTCTATAGTGATTAATTAGATTAGGCAAGATGTAGAATAAACAATGATCTAGCTGAAAAGAAAGAAATTAGAAGGAAGCAGAGTTGTGCATTAAACCTGAGATGTACTGGCGTTAAAAATGCTAACCTACATCTATAAGAGACAGCATCTCAAAGAAATGACATGCTAGAAGGATGCCAGACACAGAGAGATAGGCAGATAAAATGGAGTGCCACTGTTTCAAATTTTTCAGTAAGTGGACTTTGCACTAACTGAGAAACCCAGTTACAGAACGGAGATACAGAATAATAAAATTCTTATTCTTCAGCATGTCAGTTCTGCAAATTACCCTGAATAGTCAAGTCACTTGTAATTTCTTTTGGACGCCTTTATAAGTCATTTGGATTTTTCATTTCATCATTATTTTTCTTTTTTATCTGGGGTAATTTGCAGTATTGTATGTATACATATATATATATATATATATATATATATATATATATATATATATATATATATTATATATGTGTGTGTGTGTGTGTGTGTGTGTGTGTATGTATGTATGTATATATATATATATATATATATATATTATATGTGTGTGTGTTTATACATACATACATATATATATATATATATATATATATATATATATATATATATATATATATTATATGTGTGTGTGTGTGTGTGTGTGTGTGTGTGTGTGTGTGTGCTATTGCCAGGGTTAACACAATGCATATGCTGTTACACCTTAGAATAAGCATGAACGAGTAGTGTAATTGAATCACGTAGTGTGTAGTTTCCATTGCTCTTACCTTGCAGTCATTCTCATGCAGCTCAGGCACACCACGCTAACCTCTTGGACTCTAATAGATTTCTAGTGGTATAATATTTTAATATAGGTTTCCTTTCTTACAGCTCACTTTAAGCCTTAGGCAGGGCACGTATGTTCCTCTGCCGAAAGAGTCCCCAGGCCGTCTACCTTTCCTGAACTGAAAGTCTACAGTGAAATCTTCCGCTGAAAGCAAGGAGAACCTAACCTCTGCTAAAGTGCAAAGTGTAGGTCTTCATACTTCCAAATGTTTTTACTGTTAAATAGCATAACCTCTTGCTAGCGCTAACGCACAGACATCTCTCCTTACGAGTCTACTTGCTTGAACTCTCATAGTTAATTTTTCCACCCTAGGGCATCAACCTCCCCTACTGAAGCCACTAGGTGGCAGTATAATTCAAGAATTCCCTCCACACACATTGCCTAGTTGCACATTTAAAAGTCCAATTTTTCAGGTCTACTCGCCCCTTGCTTACAACTCAAGTACAAGCAGCAAGTTAGGGCAATAATCAAGGGGTTTCCCCTAAAGGAATAAGAGAACTATTTAAATATAAATCTATTTTACTTAATATTAAAGAAAACACGATACTGACTTCAAGTGTGTCACAAACACAAGCCATTCCTGCTAAACTGATTATTTTTCTTGCAAGAACAGGGGGCTCATTCGGTACCCGCTCCGTTCACCCTCGCTATGCTTGGGCTCACTCCGCTCCCCTACCCTACCCCCGTTCCCACCCACCCCCATATCAATTACCTTTATACCTATACACCACACCCATAGTTGACCACACCCCCCCTAACTTCACCGCTGGGCCTATCACCTAACCTAACCAATCATTCACACCAACTGCTATTAGCAGTCTGCAATACACCCCACCCTCTACACATTATAACATCTATCAACCTAATAAAACCCAAACATGCCTCCACTATCGAAACCCTATAAAACAACACTACTGCTATACTCCATTTACATACCTACCCTAATACTGCTATCACTCACTACTAGCTATCATTACCAAAACAACTGCAGGCTGATTATCCCAAACAAAGGGACATCCCTCCACACACGCAACCACACACCATACACTTAATTACACCAATTCCACTACCAAGCCATCCCTATGTACCACATACCTAAGCAGCTCCCAACTCAGACACACACCTGCACTACTTTAAAATATATAAAACTCATAAACAAATTACTAAAACTTCAGTTACAACTACAAACATCACTCATATGTTGTGGAGACATACACCCTAGCCCAGGCCCATCAGTCCAAAGCCCACTAACCTCCAATACAACTTTTACCCTCCCCCACCGACCTAATAACTCACTTCTAATCATCAATCTTAATGTTAGAAGCATCTTAAACAAAGTTCATGACCTCCATGACCTACTAGGCTTTTATCAACCAGACATAGTAATACTAACTGAAACCTGGCTAAGGCCAGAAATCCATAATAACAACATTACAGCACCTGGCTACAATATAATTTGCAAAGACAGGATAGGAAAGAAAGGTGGTATTGTTGCTATAATATATAAAGATCACCTCATCTTAGAAAGGCTAGACATCACATCCCCAGAGCTATAAAATATGGAACTCATCCTAAACAAACTAAAAATTAGCCCAAACAAACATATAAACATCATAGGATGCTATATTCCCCCAGGAAACAACATCCCCACCACCGAAAAACTACTTGACTGGACATCTAATTTACTCCTCCATGAAACCATAATATTAGGAGACCTAAATATAGACTGGCTCAATTGCTCCAGTCAAAACCCTCTATCTCACAAGAACCTTCATGGCCTTACCCAACTTATTTCTACCCCCACCAGCAGAGACAAAATAACCAAACACCAATCCATACTAGATTGGATACTTGTATCTCACCCTCCTGAATAACACAAGCAGGATGTCTGCCAGATGCCCTTAGTGACCACCAAGCTACATTCATGCTTAGAAGCAAAACATCCCAACTGTCCCAAGTAACCATCTGAGAGATTAGGAACAAAAAACAGTTTAACCCAACTAAATTTAACACTGATCTAAAGAAATGCAACTTGTTCCCCCTGAAAAATTTACCTCTTGAAGAAGCAGTACATCACTTTAATACCACTTTTATAAATATGCTTAACCAACATGCCCCCTCTAGAACCGCTAGAATCAAGACCAACTATGCACCATGGCTAAATGTAGAAACTAAAACACTACTCAAAAACAGAAACAAAGCTTGGACAAACTATCACAAAACCAGAAGCCAACTAGACAAACAAAAGTATCTAGAACTAAGGAACAAAACCAAACAGCATATTAAAACCGACAAAATCTCATACTACCAAAAGATACAGACTAAACATATTAACAAACCAAAAAAATTCTGGTCAGCAGTCAACTCAGTCTTACAACCAGGGAAAACATTCACCCCTACTCCCAAAACAGGCAATCGCCAAGACAATATACCCACTTAGTTCAACAAATATTTTATAGAAACTATACAAACCTTAGCTAGCAACCAGCCAAACCATAATACCCCCACTCCAACATTACCTTTTCCAACTAAAACAAATAACAAAAGCCACAACTTTAGCTTTAACCCAGTCCCAACCAAAGTCATAGAACAACTACTCTTAAATCTAAAACCAACAGCCACAGCAGCTGATAATTTACCTTCTGAATATCTTCAACTATCTGCTCAAGCTATAGCCTACCCAGTGTCCATCCTAATAAACGGATCTATCTCTGAGAACAAAGTACCCCAGCTTTGGAAAATATCATATATAACACCATTGCACAAAGGGGGTAGCTCTCTCGAGCTCAATAACTACCGACCAGTAGTCATACTACCACCCTTAGCAAAAATCCTAGAAAGAGCTGTGCACATGCAATTAATGAAATACCTCCTTGATAACCAACTTCTAGCCCCACAACAACACGGATTCAGACCTTTCCACAGCACATCCACTGCCCTCACATCATTCACCAACACCATCAACAACCATAGAAACAATGGACTATTAGTGTCTGCTACACTCTTAGATCTTTCTAAAGCCTTCAACATGGTCATTCACCAAAAATTGATCAACTCTCTGTCCACCCTAAACCTCAACCCCCCAGTTATCTTATGTTTCACAAACTATCTAGATGGCAGACAGCAAGCAGTAAAATGGCAAAACCAACTCCCTCCCCTACTACCTGTAACATTAGGGGTTCCTCAAGGTTCAATCCTTGGCCCTCTACTCTTTACCCTATTTACTAACCAACTCCCCGCAAACATTACAAACTCATCAGTGGTACAATATGCAGATGACACCACCATAATATGCGCAGCCAACACCCTTGACCTTTTCCAATCTCAAACCTAAGAATGCTTCTCTTTAGCAGAAGCCTGGATCTCTAACCACAACCTTATTCTCAATACCACTAATCTCAAGCCCACACAGAAAAACACCCCCCTTACACAACCTCACAATATCCTCACACAACAACACCATCATTTCCACCACCAATCAGGCCAAACTATTAGGTGTGGAAATTGACAATCACCTTAGGTTAGATATTCACATCTGCCAGACCATTAAAAACGTCCATAAAAAATTAGGGCTACTCTATCGGAACAAACAATTCCTCACCAACCACTTCAAAATCACTATAGCCAGAACGCATCTATTATCCACATTACTATATGCATCCCCCATGATGGCCAACCTCCGCAAAACAGACTTAAACAAACTTGACAACTGTTATAATAAGATAGCTAGATTTGCCACAGAATCTTCCCCAAGAACACACCATTGTGACAGACTTATTAAACTACAATGGCTCGAATTCCCACTACTACTCCAGTACAAACAGCTTATACTCACCCACAAATTGCTCCACCACGCAGAAGAAATACCATTCCTTCAACAACTAATTGAACACTACAAACCCACCAGATCCTTAAGGTCTAGTACCCAATACCTCCTTAAAGTAACCAAAATTTACAATGAGGCAGGTAAATCCATCTATCGTCACTGTATCTCCAAATCTTGGAATGCTCTCCCTGCCCAAATTACAGCCTCACACGGAGCTTTTCTCCCCGGGCCTCCACTGAAAATGGACTTGTATCCAGTTGGACTTTCCCGGTTAACAAATGTAAAATAAAATAAAAAAATAAATAAATAAAATAAATAAAAAAAATTTATGTGTGTGTGTGTGTGTGTGTGTGTGTGTGTGTGTGTGTGTGTGTGTGTGTGTGTGTGTGTGTGTGTGTGTGTGTGTGTGTGTATATATATATATATATATATATATATATATATATATATATATATATATATATATATATATAAATTTCAAGGTTTATTTTTCTTTTCCCACAATAACCTGCACAAAAACATGTTCCAGTATACTGAATTTCTCAAGGGTGTATACTTTTAGATTTCAGTTCAGTGTAAGGACATTAATACACTGACTTTGTCCTCTGCTATGTATGAGATCCACGTGCTAAGATAAGATCATTTAATAGATATCATATCATTCTTCAGTATGTATTAATCACATTATTATCACAAGTGGCAAAATACTGAGCCTCTCTTTGGAATTTATTTCATCTGGATAATCAGCTGACATGCCACTTTTCATTTTCAGGTAATTCTGGCTTCACTGTGTTATTGAATAAGAACAACATTATCAGTAAATACATTTTTTTGCCAATTATCCTTTAAATTAAACATATAGCCATTTTAATAAAAGACGTAAGTAACATCTGCCAGTTTAACATCATTGTTTAATACAACCTCTTTGCCCACTCTTATGACCATATCTTACACCAAGCTTAGCTCGTCTCCCCCCCACCATCCCATTGCCTTATTTCCTCACCAGTAGTTGTGCCTTATTCCTTTTATGCTAATACAATCACTACATTCTTTTTCTCATACCATCTAATCCCCTTACCTTCAGTTCATTTAAATACATGCCATACTTAACCATACTTTGCCACCGAGTCTATTATATGACCCCTTTCCCAAAATTTCACTCTGCCCTCCTTCCAACTTTGTACTTTCTTCCTCTTCAGACCAATCCCTGACAATAAAATTTCTGCTCTTTACCTCATCTCCCATCTTCTTCCCTTCAACTGTGTACCACACAAGCAAACGGCTCAGTTCTTTTCAACTTCTTTCTTGTGTACTTCCTTCTATATTTTGAGGCCCTTGTCCCATAACGTCTCTCCCTGTCTACTCTCAGACAACATAATCTGCTTTTGTTTTATCTACACATGCAGCAGTTATTGTTGTCGGGCACCATCCTTCCTTACTTACTTTCAATGATGTCCCTTAACATTTATATAATACTGTCATATGTACATCTCTTGATAGACAACATACTTCAAACCTTCTTAGATTATTTCTAATTCCTCCCAAAAAGCATCTTCCTCATGCTATACCCTATTTCATCCACTTCTTTCTCATTTGAGCCATTGGCTTCAATGCCTGCCTTATAACTAATGACCAGTAAATCATCCCATCCTCACTTTCGGAATATTTTCCTGTTCTTGTTTCATATCCTCCTCATTCCTTTATGATCAATCGCCCCCACTCCCGTTTTGTCACTCAGTTCCTCTTTAATTTGTTTCACCAGGCTCTCATGAAACCACCAGTCCTTCTTCCACACTTCATATTTGTTCATCACTTTCCAAAAGTCCTTTAATTCCAATCTGCCATAATTTCCTTTTCTTAGCTCATTCTTCACTTTTACCACTCTCAGCTGATATCACAGCCACACATTCTTCCTCCACATCCACATTCCACGTCCACTATTAATCTTACTGGCTAATCTTAGCTTCCTGTTACTTGTTCTCTATATCCCAAATCTTTCTATACAACCTCACTAGTTGCCTTCTATTCTTGTCTAAAGGCTTATTTTTGCTCCCCAACCTTCCCACTTCCTATGTCACCCATCTCAGCTCCCCATTCTCATACCTTCTTTTACTTTGCAATATATTTTGTGGTTATGGGTTTTTTTTCAAAGGTCCAGCATCCCCAATTACCTTCTCTCCTAGCGTTCTGCAGCAATTGTCTGGATATCCTCCTATTGCTGCTTCTCCATGCAAACCTCTCTCTAAGATTCAGCACATCCTGAATTACCTCCTTTGTAGGACTAATAAGTACACATGTACATCACATATGGTTGGATCAGGACCCCTGCAACTTCAATCCTTCCCTATAGTGGAAAATCCTATCTAAAAATCTGTCCTTCAGTTTTGCCACTTTCTGCCTTACCTCCACCCAGTTCTTCATTATGATTTTTTTCCACAGTGCCACACACTCTAACTTCTGTTTATTTATGTGCTGCCTTTTGTTTACCAGGATGGTCTGAATGGACACTTAGGCCAGTTTTCTATGGAAGCCCACAAAGAAAAGCTCCATTAGAGTTACAAAAATTGTAAAGAATTTACAGAGAAAACAATAAACAGTTTCTTAACAGTAGAAATGGGAGTTTAGAATCATCCAGTGGGTAAGAGTGTTATACAATAATAAACAGGTTGCATTTATATATACGCAATATACAAATTTAATTTACATAGGAGTGATGAAAAGCAGTATACACTTATAAATGTAGATAAGATTTGTTTACATTTAAAGGATAAGGTAGGAGAGCTGGACAGTTAGGGGTTGGTGACAGTCTAGAGATCTGAGAGACAGTTAGTCACGGTGTGAACAAGAACAGAGCCAGGAGGAGTTTAGGTGCTCTTTTTAGGTTGTGCTTAAAGCTAGAAACATAGTTGTCCTGTTTTAGGGGGATAGACAGGAAGTTCCACAGTCAGGTGACATAGGATGAGTCTAGTGAGCCTCCAGCTGTATTATGGGATTTGGAAATTATTAGTAGGCTCTGATTACCCGAGCCAAGACAACGTGGTGGAGAGAAGTGCTTGAGAATGTTTTGTAGAGAAGAACATGAGTGCATTTTGTGTATTATTTTGTAGGTAATTTGAAGCTGAGTCAATGTAAGGTGATTAGGTAGTTCTAGCCACGTGAGCTTCTTTAGTGTTAATCAGTGAGGCGGGGTTTGCTTCAGTAGAGGAATCCCCAGGTTTGGTTAGCTTTCTTGATGGTCTGGGTGATATGCAAGTCAAATTTTATGTTATTGTCTATTATGACAATCCTAGTAGTTTGATATTTGTTACCGTTTCTATGGTGGTCATGTTTGTTGAAGTAATATTAAAGGGTATACAACTTGTTGAAAGTGATCTGGGAGTGAAAAGCATTAATTTTGTTTTTTGTTTGGCATTTAGGATTAGCTGATAAGCCTTTAGCCATGATTCTATGCACATGAAGGAGTCTTGAGTCTTGTGTTGAAGTAGTGGAAAGTTTGAGGCTGAGCAGATGATGGTGGCATCGTTGGCAAATTGTACTAAGGTGGCAGGTTTGCTTGGCTTTGTGCAGATTGTTTGTGAAAATATTGAAAAGTACTGGGCCTAGAATTGACCCTTGTGGTACACCGAAGGAAACAGGAAGGAAGAAGGAGAGGTCCTGATGCCATTTTATGGTCTCTTGTCTGTTGGAGAGATTAGGAGTTGGTGGGACACTGTGTTATATGCTTTTTGCTGATCCTAAACAGGGAGAATTTTAGGTTACCATTGTTTCTGTTGGTATTTATAGTTTGTGAGAAACTAAACAGAGCTGTTGCTGTGGTGTGGTGTGGTCGGAAGCCATGTTGTGTGGGGGAGAGTAGTTGGCTGTTTATGAGATGGGTTAGAAGCTGGGAGTGTATGTGTCTTTCTAATATTTTGGACAGAGGTGAATAATTGTAATGAGGTTGTAGTAGGTCTGTGGCCCATCCACCTTTGTGAAGTGGTATAATATGTGATTTTTTCCAGATTGCGGCTACATAGCTATTGAGATGGGGTATGTCAGGAAAAACCAACAGCATAACTTGGGTGGGAGTTTGTCAGCAGCTGGTGCAGTTGTTTTCAGTTTTTGAAGTTATTTTTTGACATCTGAGTAGGTATTCAGTAGAAAGAAAAGAGGGGGGGTATTGTAAGTATTGTTTGTGGGGATATAGAGATGGGAGTATGGATTAGACTCTAGTAGAGAGAGGACAGATTGAATTAAATGTGTGCTGAATTAGGTGTCTTTGGAGTCTGTACCAGTTTGTGGAAAGAGGTAGGGTGATGGATTGACCTTGGTATAGTAGGGTTTTTATGGTTATGCAGAATTGCTTAGGACTGTGGGAATGTTCTCCTTGAAGTGAGTGAAAGCATGCAATTTTGTCTAGTTTGACCTGTTGTTTACATTGGTTTCCAAGTTGTGTAAAAAATTGCCACTATTGTTGTGTTCTGTCTTTATACCATGTCTTCCAGGCTTTGTCTCTGTTTAGCATGAGCTGTTTGGTTACTATGTAGAGCCAAGGAGCAGGTTTACTTTTGGTTCTTTTTGTTCTTATGGGCCTAACTCATTTAGAATCTTAAAGATTGTTTTATTGAAATGGATAACAGCATCTTCTAGTGGTAGTTTTTTTTAGAGTATTCCATTGCATTGGGAGAGGTAGTTTACAAAGGTGTCCCGGTTAAAAGAGGAGACTATACATGTTTTTAGCACTGTATGCCTGGGTGTGTGATTAGTTTGCCTGGTAAAAAATGTGGGGAGATAGTCACTGATGTTGTCTTGAAGACAGATAAAAGTGTTTATGTTTGAGGGTGAGGTGTTAAGGATCCAGTCTGGTACTGAGTGCCTGTTGCTGTGTTTGTTGATTCTATTGAGTGAAGTGATTACTTGAGTGAAATTGAATAGGTTATTAGAGAGGGTAAGGGAGTCAGTGTTTACAAGTAAATAGTCACTATTCCAAAAAGAAAAATCCGTGGTATCCCTCGAAGTTTCCAAAAACCCAATATGCAACCTATACTGGGTTAAAAGCAAATCAAGAGGAAACTTCACAGTGTGGAGGATATGATGTTCACTTCCTGAATTATGTTAAGCACATAGTTCATTAATGAAAACTGAACTGTAAAATACGTGCTACAAAATAATAAAATAGAAAATAGCAGGTAGTCCATAGTTGAGTTAAAAATGGAATATCATTTACTGAAACATACAAACAAGTGATCCTAGTTGAGTATAAAGAAAAGCATGAAAAACATTCTTATTTTTATATAAATATATATATATATATATATATATATATATATATATATATATATATGAGAGTCTACTTTTCTTGATTGAAATTTTAAAATCTCAAACAAGAAAAGTAGAAACCCACTGAAGCGAAAGTGCACTACATTGAAAGTGGACTGTCGTAAAAGCCGATTCAGGGAAGCACATTACATTGGGGATAAGGAAATATATCCTTTTCCCCACTGTAGTGCGATCTCAGAGTTAGTATATTTAAGTAGGGGGGGGTGTGGGAGGCACAGCCTCCCACATGGGGGGTGCAGGGGGGCTTGCCCCCGTGCAAAATAGTGTTTAAAATTATTTGTTTTGGGTTTTTTCCCCGATTCGCTGAATTGGCTTTTGCGAAAGTGCACTTTTGATGTAGTGCACTTTCGCTTAACTGGGTTTCAACTTTTCTTGTTCAAAATTTTGAAATTTCAATCAAGAAAAGTAGACATATATATATATATATATATATATATATATATATATATATATACACACACACACACACACACACACACACACACACACACACACACACACACATATATAAATCAGGTTATTTGGATCAAGGGAGTGGTTACAGAGGGTGGTTCTGTTAAGAACAATATAAGCATTGTAATCATTCCTTTAATCAAGTCCCCCTCTCCCCTTAACACCATAGTGTAATCAGAGTCTGTGCTACCTAAAATTGAAAGTAAAAGGCTAGAGAGACATTACAATATAAGACCAGCTTATTAACACTTTATATAGGCTAACTGAATAATCCAAAATATTTTAATTAAGAAACTAACTAACCTACAAAATGGTTAGCTAACTAACAAAAAGCTCTACCACTAGACATCTATCAAAATAAATATTAATAAACTAAACCACTTTTAACAAAGATCGCTTTTGCATCAGATAAATACTTCACCAGGTTTGTGCGTCAATAACAAATTATAAAATGAATGAACATGTGTATAATTCTACAAGTGAAAATCTTAGTAGGATGAAAACCAAGACTTTAATTGCTAAGGTGGAAATATAGCTATAAATGTGAAAAATAAAGCACTAATGCCATGGGGATCTGTTAAAGTGGGGCATCTAACTAGAAAAACACTTACTCTGCGCGTATAATAGTGCACAAGAGAAGTTTCCCATTTGAAAGTAAATTATATGTGGAGCCATCAGAAATACACCTTATGGACTTAAACCAGCTAAGCCATGTGCTTTTTACACTTACAAGTATGTGCAGAACAAAGTTATGTTTAATAAATTATTTAATTAAAAAAATTATCATGACATCAATCCAGTGTAAATGCAGGTAGCATTAGTAGGCCCACACAATGGTTTTAAAGTGAAATTATGTACCTAATTGCCTTGTTTGGAAGTGAATAATGAAACTAGTCACCCTATTTGGAAACTTAACTTGTAAAACCAAAAGGGCTGATGCAAAAATAATGTGGCTTGAGTACATAATATGTTACATACATTTTAAGTGTTATAACCAAGGTTTACCAAAATAGAAAATAGAACCATCAAACCAATTAATCTCAGTCAGAAAATAAGGTAATTTTTCTACAAGACACTTAGCAAACTATCTTCTGAATTGTATGAAGCTAACAAAGTAAAATTAAAATTATTAAGAATGCAATTATTCATTTTTAACTCAGCTGTATACCTACCATTTTTAACTTGATTGTGGAATACCTACTACTTTCTAATTTATTATTTTGAAGCATGCATTTTATAGTTCGATTTTTATTAACAAAATGTCTTCTTGTTTTTTTTAAATAGACTATATTCACATCCCCAAACAGAATAGTTTATTTACATTAGTAGAAAACCATTGAAGGATGTCTTTGAGAATGGGAAGTTTGTTGCCTGGGGAAATATATAAGATAGCAATACAAATAGTTTTGTGCTTGTTCAGGTGTAGGAGGGTAGTATATATTTCTGTGCTGGGATAGTCGGGGTGAGTCAGTGGGTATCTGATGATGTTTAGCGTGTTTTTAAAAGTATTGCAAGCCCTCCAGCTGTTTGTGTACTCTATCATTTCTTCATTTTTAGTGTTTGGTTTTAGCCAAGTTTCAGTGATGATTAGAATGTCTGGGTTGTATGTTGCAGTGCTTGCATGGAAATCTGAAATTTTGATGCTTCTGAGGTTTATGTACATCATTAGTAGGCTGTGGCTAGGATTAATGGGTTGTGTGTTGATAATGCTGGGAGCTGATAGTTTAGTGGGGGTTTGGTTGTTTGAAGAGATGATCCAGGGTTTGGGCAGATGTTTCCCCAGAGTGGGAGAGCAGAAGTGTTGTGAGATAATTTGTTCTATTTTTTACCTTTATTTTGTAGGTCTGATACTAGGGCGGCCATGGTGGTGCAGCGGTTAGTGTTGCCGCCTCACAGCAAGAGGTTCTCAGCTGGGGTGCCTTTTGTGCAGATTCTGCATGTCCTCCCTGTGGTCACGTGGGTTTCCTCTGGGTGCTGCGGTTTCCTCCCACATCCCAAAGACATGCAGTAGGTGGATTGGATACTCTAAAATTGGCCCTAGGTGTGAGTGTGTGCATTTGTGTGCCTTCTGTGGAAGGTTGGGCACCGGGCTGGCAACTCGACACCGTAAATCTCCACTGCCATTCATGAGCAGTCAGATGATCCACTGTGGCGACCCCTAACCGGGAAAAGCCAGTAGAAGAAGAAGAAGATGATTTTGTAGGTCTGATATTGATATATGGGTATGGTAGTTCTCTTTGATGTAGCTGTAACTGAAGAGGGCCTGAGTTCATAATGGCTAGAGATTGTGTGCAGTTTTTTAGTTGATGGGTGTTTCTTTGTTGACTAGGAGTACAGAGCTGGGGTAAATAGAGTGATGGGGGAAGGGGAATGTGGTAGGATGTGGCACTGGTGAGTATGCTTAACATAACTGTGAGAGTAGAATGGAGGAGTAGCATATTATACCCATGTTAAAGCAAAATAGAGATAGCTGAGCAGGACAGTAGGAAGAATAACTAAATTCCCTTACAATGAATAAAAGACAAGTCTGTATGCATTTACAGGACTGGATGTTATTTGTACTCTGCTGTTGTCTTTGGGGTGGGGGCAGGTGCAGTCCACAACTACACTGAATAAAAGACAAGTTTGAATGCTTTGGCAGAGCTGGATTCTGTATTTATTCTGCTGTAGTCTTTGAGGTGGGGGAGGATGGGTGCAGTCCACGACTATCTGGCTAGTGCAAGTGGCTGAAGGTGGACAGTTGTTGGGGGCTAACTTTCCTAACAAGTTAAAGGGAGATTTATTCTAAATATGTATCCCTCTGTTTGACCATGACAGTTCTATTTTACCACTCACCCCCCCACACTAACTATTATAGATGTATTCAAATGCAATTTAAACCCTAATGCCTCTCTAAAGTTCCTAAATATCTCTATCACTACTGTTAGTTGCCTCTACCTTTCCAGTCATGTTTAATTGTTAGCAAAACAATGGATACTCTGCATGTTGTGGAAATTTCTTCCATCTATCTTCCGCCACCTCCTTATGAAGCTCTCTACATCCATAGAAACAAGATCAAGCACAGTCAGCATCCTAGCCTCATTCTTCTCTGTAGCACCACTGTTTCTATTCTACCTTCATTAACCAAAATCCTTATCCCTGGCCTCCTGTACAGTGTTTTCACTCAGTTTACACACATACATGCCCCGATTACCTGTCCTAATAACCTTATTAAAAACTCTTGAGGAACGTTACCAAATGTCTTTTTAATATCCATTAGTAAACCTCCTAGCTTTCCCTTTCCCTAAAGTTCTACCCATTTGACAAAATTTATTAAACTTCACTGCCCGAGTGATTAGTAGATGAGTTCCTCTTAACACAACCTGCCTTTCTCCTCACCTATATCACCAGGCAAAACTGCACAAATCTGGTTTTGTGGGCTCTTGTAACAGAGTACTGACAGAATGAAAAGAATGAGAGGAGAAGAATGAATCTCACATATTGCTTTGTCTTTAAATTTCTTTTTATAATTAGGGCAAGCTCCCCCTGCACCCCCGATATTGGGAGCAAGCCCCCACACACCCAAACTTCTATATACCAACTCTGAGATCACCATACATTGGAGAAAAGTGAATATTCCAGTAAATGGCCATCTCGGACTTATTATATGTAAGTCGGTTTCTTTGGCCATTTAGTCTCTGTATACTCTAGCTGTCCCAACATTTCAAATGGTTACCATTTTGTCTTTATCTTACACAGCAATATTGGCCTGTAATTACCTGAGTAATTTTTCACCCTGTTTACCTTAAACTGTACCATTACAGTGACTTTGTACATAGATTCAGGCATCTCATTTGTAACTAATATCTAATTAAAAATCTCAGTCAAATTCATCTTTCCCTGTATATACATACCTATTTATACAAATCTTACCACTGTTTCATTTACCCAAGTATCCCTTTCCTGAATGCTTTTATTTCATATGAGCATTGTTTTAAGTGAAATGAACAGACACCATTTAGAACATTTTTCATCATATGTTTTACGTTTTCAAATATTTTTCCTTCTTAAGCTTCTAAATCAAGCAGAAAGTTTGCTATATTTGTAAAGGCCAACTACTGAATGTCTTGTGTTTGGTATCTCTTGTTATCAAAAAATGCCACTAATTGTTATTTAAAATGTAGATAGTCTTGTAACTATATATTTTGACCAGAAGCAATGAATCAATATATAAAGAAAGCCCATCTTAATTATTGAGGATCACGTGAACTTTACAGGAAGTCTTAATTTATGGAAATTGTCATATATGAAATTATAATTAAAATGTAACATATGGAAAAAAAAATAGAGGACCTTCAAACTGAAAGGCCCTAAGCTGTATCTTATTTTGCTTACAATAAAATCCTGCTCTAGTGTTAGAGGAAATATTTAAGAAAATCTCCAGGTTTAACGCATGTAATTGTAACATGCTCAAAAATGAAGGAGTAGTCTATATAGTTTCACATTTTGCTTTTCGTAAGAAACAAAACATTGTCTAGGCTTCTATTTCCACCTAAGTGACTTATTATAAAAGCTAATGAGTGACACACAATTTCAAATATGCCCTCTAGGGACACATTTTTGATAATCAGATATCTCTCAGTTAAAGCACAAATTAATCTACTTAAATGTAATTATGTCAGACTCATGAATGGTGATCTTAATCTTATCATCTATGGTTCTTAAATTATCCTGTTTTTCCTGCAAAAGCTGTTTTCACCTATGTAAAGTATAATGAATACTAAATAAAGATTAAGCTGTCTGCACACTGAACTAAAATATAAACTTATGAATGGAACAAACAATGAAAATCGTACAAATAGGAATCTTTAACATAATATCTGAACCTTTCTAGTCTCTGATATCAATATGTTAATAATTATATAATAAAAGATTTAAAACAGAGTAATTAAAATCTTCAGTCTGATTACATCAGTTTACACATTCCAGGAAACAATAGAGATGCATATCTTTAATAGAGACTTTCTGTCTTAATGGATGCAGATAAAATGATTAGGTGATCCAGATAACAAGTACAAATAAAAAATAAACACAATCAGAAAGCAAGTGTTTCCAAAGGATCTTAAATTTCTAGACAACATGACATGCAGATATTAAAATCTGAAGAGAAGGTCTTCTGTATTAGGGACTGGCACCTCTTGCATTAAAACCTGATATCAAACAGCAGTGCATTAACATGAGACAAACAATCAATGCAAAGAAGACTGCACAAAAACAAAATTATTTAGTGTTTATGCAATGACATCAGTATTTAGGAGAGTCCAAAAATATCTGTTTTTATGGTAAAGCAACATGCAGTCAGTTATTTATTGTAGTTCTACAAGGAAACCTTGAAAACACATGTTTAACAGAAGACAATATGTAACAATACCCAATTTAAGAGCATCAAAAAACTAGGAACATCCAGTCAAACTAGGACTTGGTATTGCTTAAAATATAAATAAATTAAAATAAATGCATTGTGTGATACTCTGATCTTATTTAGAAGAGTATTTGCTTAAGGACATGCTCAGATTATACTTACTAGTTTATGCAAACTGTAGTAAAAATGTGAATTACCTTACTACTAAGTAATCTATCTAGCTAGCTAGCTATCTGTCAGAAGCAATTATATGTATATATATATGTCTATGCACGTATATGTATGTAAGTATGAAATTTGGGTAAGGCTCCAGTATTAGATATCTGTTGTTGTGAATCAATAAAGTATTCCTTCACCTTCATTGCAAGACATTATATCTACATAACACCAGACTACAACATATTCCATTTATCTAACTTATTTTCATTTGGGGGAATAGGATTTTAATATATTTTTTAACAATATAAACAATGTATAAAAAAAGCAGAAAATGTAAAATTTAGGGATTTGATTTTTCACGTTTTCCCATTTGTTGAAAAATAAGCAATGTGCAGAAAAATTGCAATTCATTTTTAAGCCATGTTCAGGCTGAACAACTTTTATACTTGTACTTCCCTCTTATCATACATTTTCTTGTTATTCACACTTTTTTACTAATTATTTTGGAAAATTGACTTCTATGTCCATTTAGAGATGTCTCTACTTAACAAGATTGCTCTCACAGTACCGATTTTTTTTCATTTATATTATTATTTCCATTTTCAAACATATATGAAGTAATGTAAAACACATGAACACAAGTTTAAATGCAAGTATAAAAAGAGAAAACAAGATGTAGAGATCATAAGAACAAAGGAACATATAGGAAAATGAATAAATTAACCTTAGCCTATCTCATTGTATCTTAACAAGTAATTATCAATGTCAAGAATTTCAGATAGTGATCTCCAGCATCTTGCAGAAGAAAAAGAGGGCTAGACAAAATACATTTTTCATTTTCAAAAAGAGCAAGAATAATATACCTATTAACAACAAAGTCATTCTCGTCTAAACTATCTAATAGTATAATAGCACAGTCTGTGCAGATTAAGCTATCTTTACCACCCCATGGCATTTTTTAGCAATGAAATATATTATTTTTCCTCCACTAATGTGAAATCTGATTACAGGTCTACAAGTGATAATAAAACTTTTGTGCACAATAGCATTACCTTAATCACTCATTAAATATAGCTTATATGCTTAATAATCTACAACATAAGATACTTTTAGTTGAATATAAACTATTTATAACAGCATATGATCTTCAAATATATGTTCTATAGATATATTTCTTAAATGCGTAAGCTCACTGGACACAATTATCCCTTTTAAGGAGTAAACTGCGTGATTAAAAGGTTGTTAAAAATACATTGCCACAATATTTTCTCCAATATTTTCCCCAATTTGTTGATTAATTTCTACCAGGGTGCACAAAATTTAGTGAGAATGTTAACATCTTATAATCCAGTGCTAATGCATGCTTTTTAAAATATAACAAGGCAGAAAAGCATGTTATTGAGGGCAAACACAGAAAATGAAGTAGAAAGAGGTAGCTTTACCTTATCCCAGTTAAAAATTTCCATAATGATAGCTGATTCACCGTGTATTTTAATCTGAACATTTATCTCCTGATACAAATTTTTAATCATGGCAATATATTGATTGGGGGTCTACAGAATATGAAAAGCCTGATAAAAATGTTTCTAATGGCATAGTCAAGCATTTTTTCATCTCAGACTTTCCTTTACCTACAGAAAGCAGATTTGGTTATATATGCCAGAGATGCGATACATGACGTCCTGTCACATGGACATGAACTAACTTAGACCATGCAATGGTATTGCAACAAATATCAAATGAAAGGACAAAAAAAATTAACTTTAAAATATCTCCAAGGTTGTGTATATTCTCAACATCTCACACAAACATCAAATATTCTGGAAACAAAACCATAACATCTAAGTTCTGCTGTGTTACTTTACTAACTAAACAACTGCTACAGAAATTAATGGTACTGTAGGGAGAATGCATTTCTCAAACATCTGTACTAGCTGAGGTGCAGTATTTTCAGATCTGTCAGTTCAATAAAGGTGTGCTAATACATAATTCTTAATGTCAGGTACTTTCAAACTGAACTGGCTAGTATACCGTGTTAAGACCATCCATGATGGCCTTGCAGAACCTCCCTTCCAAAGAAATACAGAAAATATTTCTCTGAAATGATTAAGTCAAGACCTAGATGGAGGCAACAACACTTTTTGAAGAGGAAAAGTAAAGAGGATTAGCAAGAAGAAAAAATCATTTTGATTACACTAATGAAGCCAAGTTAACAGATATATTTTTCTCTTTAGATTTTAGTCCTTGCCTAAGCTAAATGAAAGCAGACAACATTTTACACCTATCATATACTGAAAATCCATAGAAACGTCTACAGCTAAGAAGTTTAAATGATTATACTACAGGAATTAACTTGCTCATATGAATAATTTCCTGATTCATACTATACCAGAATGCTCTGACTTATTGTTCTTTTGACTTGTCTTATGTACAAGATTATTTATATATCATTAGCATGCGTTCATATTTAAATACTGGGCTGTCAGTTTACAGACTATTACTAGCCTAGCCAATAACCAAGCTTATCCAACCCCACCCCTAACAATAAAATCAGCTTTTAGCTAACAATCACCTGCTTAACATTTCCAAAAGGGAAAAAAAGCATACTTGATGGCAAAAACAAATAATGAAGCAGAAGGGGGTAGCCTTAGCTTATCCCAGTTAAAATTTCCATGAGGGCTGATTCACCAAGTATTTTAATTTGAGCATAAGTCTCAAATTTTTAATCATGGTAATATATTGATTGGGTACTGCAGTGTACCAGAACCTGGTAAATACATTTTCTAATGATAAAGTCAAACATAATTGTATCATTATATTGCAGAATCCATCTGTATGATCTTTCTTGCTATCCATTCCCAGTATTACCCCACATCTAATAACTTATATGCCTGTTTTTTTTTTCTATTAGAATAGAAACCTTATTGCTTACTATATAAATTGATATATAAAATGTAACTATCCTATTGTTTAAAAACCTAGCCAGGATATGATATTTGATATTCTCTGCAGACGTGTTCATACAGTACCTATTTAAGCCCAAACTTACCATCCTTTGGGAAATATGTGACATTTACTTGGAACATTGACAATGGGGGCTTCCAACAAGAAATTGCTAAATAATGCCTCATTAATGAAAAATAGGGTCACGACTCATTGATAAAGATTTAGAAAACCTTAGCCACAAAGTAATTTGGGATATTCTTTTTTCTTCAGGACGGGCATCTCATCTTTAATTTTATATAATAAAAACCTCAATGAAATTGAGTCACTACTTTCTAGGGGGATCTGTTTTTGTCACCCAGTGAGTGTCCCAGGATCATTGATCCATTTCTTTTTATATACACTAGAAAAGTAATTATAAATGGCTATACAGTGTTGTCTTGATTTGTTGCAAGATTATCAGATTCATTTTTAAGCTGTGTCATTACTACAAGATTGATTCTGTCTACAGTCTGCAAATGCTTCCTCATCTTTTTTAACAACCTCATTGAATTATCACTTAAGACATAAGTAAGCATACATTTATATAAAAGAAAACAAACCATGTTAAGATGTTCACAGTTGCAAACAGTATACATGCTTTTATACAGTTATCAGTCCAATGTTACATAAATTGCTCAATTCCTGAATTCCCTTAAACCTCATTGCTCTTCCAACTCACTCTTTTGCATGTATTGTTCCGACAATTTCCATTTTTTCTATGTAATATGATCCTACCCTTTTTTAAAGATCCCACTTCCAGTTCTTTTAGCTCTGTTACAATATTCTCTACTTCAGGTAAAGTTGGTTTAGACTTTGATTTCCCATTTTCTAGTAATTGCTTTTTTGGCAGCAAGCAGACTTAAACGTAACAAGGCCTTACTATGTCTAGCCAATTCAGATCCTGCATCCAAGTTCAAAAATATAATTTCCTTATTTACCTCAATTGTTCACCCAATATCTCTAACAGTACTCTGTAGGGAATTTTTAAAGTTTGACAACTCATTACACTCCCAAACGTGTTTCCAGTTACCTCTTTCTTCCCCATCACACCACCAACATTTCCCATTAACTTGAGAAAAAAATTATTTGGAAACTTCTTGGGGTATAAAAATAATTATGCAAATACTTCTAAGCTAAATTTCGAAATCATCTAGATGTTGTTGCATAATCAGAAGCCATGCAAATGCTCCCCTATTGTTTCCTTGTGAATTGCTTATACCATCCTTCTTAATCTTTTATAACCTTCTTTGATTGAGTCCTATAGTTATCATGCAATAATTTATGCCCTACTAATTATGCCTTTTCTAACAGCAGCTCCTGTTCTGGATTCAACTAAAAACTCTACCAGAGCAGGTCTTTCACTTAGGATCCCTTTCTCTTGATATGTACTGATATCAGTCCATGATATGGAAGGCTTTCTGTAGCCTACATTCCAAATGCCATCTTGGCATCTTCCCATTCTGTTACCTTTCCATCTCTACTTATTTGCTCCCAAAACCCAGGTTCCTTGGTCAGTTTTCTCCAGTAAATTCTTATCCCCTCTTACCTATTTTCTGTACCCCTAATTGCAGTCTCACCATAGTCAGAATCTCCTTTCTCCAGTCTTGAATTGACCTATCTCTTAGAATACTTATTGCTACTTTATGAACAGAATATTTCATTTTTTTAATTTCTCTAAATCTTCTGGGTTTCTAATACCATGATGGGAATGGACCCCATTCCTAAGTCAAAAGTATGATTAAAGTTCATGAAATTAGTAATGTTTCAATCTTTGATGTCAGACAAAAGTGCTCTTCTCAGCACCCACAATGTGCCCAGTAATGACTCCTTCTGCAGTTCATATGGAGTTACATGTACTGGTAACATATCTAAATACGACTGTAGATTTTTTTTTTAATAAGACCTGTTGTTCGCACTACTATTAGAACTGTCTAGGTATCTTTCTTCCACATAGCTCTCATTTCTACCTGCAAATATTGACATTTTATGACTTTGTGTCTCTCTGTATGCAAGACACTGTAGTCACATAGTGCAGCTATTTCAATGATCAATGATACTTTTGTCTTTTCATGGACCACTATTTATGTTTTTCTCGCATCTATCTTTTGAACTGTTGGTAATGGGTGATCCCATGTGATGTAGATTTCATCAGTTTCTATGATGCTTTGTGGCTCATGTTTCCAGTGTTTTTCAGCCACTTCAATACCATAATGTTTGCACAATTCCCAGTGCAACAGTCTTGCCACATTATTATTCCTTTCAGTATACAGTCCTTCTGCCATTACTATGTCACAACCACAAACAAGGTGGGCAACTGTTTTTAGTTCTGTTTTTCAAAACCTACATTTGTCTGTTTCTCCCACATGTTCAATGACCTTTGTAAACCAACATGTACATAGCCCACTATCTTGGGCCGCCAATATTAACCTTTCATCTTTTGGTTTCAATTTGCCTCTTCTTAACCATTCCTGCATTTGATCCTGATCAACATGGGGTACTTCCAGAAGTTTTTTATACTTGCAACTATATTTATCCATTTTCCACATTTCTTGCCTTCTCATAGGATCCTTCACATTACATTCTTTCTTTTATTTTTTGACACATTCAGTTGCTGCCTGATTTACTTCTGGTTTGATTTCCATTCCTGTTTGACATCGATATGCTTCTGCTAGACTAAGCAGGGAAGTCAT
This sequence comes from Protopterus annectens, assembly GCF_019279795.1. Lineage (NCBI taxonomy): Eukaryota > Metazoa > Chordata > Ceratodontiformes > Protopteridae > Protopterus > Protopterus annectens. The sequence goes on along the minus strand of NC_056728.1, from coordinate 151,518,787 downwards.
CTTATATTATATTCTCCTCATGTTTCAAAGCTTTCACTACATTTGGGTCTTGTGAGGTCAGCAGATGTGTTCAGTCCCATTATTGCAGATCTATACATGTAATTAATTTCAAGGAGGTCCGTGACATACCTCCATCAGAATGGGGAATATATAATCTTGGTCTATACTGACTTTTATAAATGATTTGGTGAGCATGATGCATCCTTGTTTTCCTGTGTAAGTTAGGACAGGAAGAGCAAATTGATTTATAACTTGAATTTTGTTCCTAGATGTCAACGCTGTTTTTAGGATTAATTTAAGTCTTCTAAAATATTCCTTACTAAGTTTTATTTGCATTTGTTCATGCTTTGTTGTTAATCCTTTATCAATTCCCAAATATTTATACACTCCCTCCTGCTCAAGTTCTTTTATATCACATTCTTGTCCCAAACTGATGTTTTCTTGGTACAGTTTTGCTGCTTTAAAGGTTGTGTTTGCATGTTTATCAAGACCAAATGGCATTCTTATATCATCTGAAAAAGTTTTGACTACTTGCAATTATGCTTTCAGTTCCTCGTCTGATGAGCTATACAGTTTTAAATCATCAACAAGGAGAAGATGTGAGGTCTTTACACTTTGTTGTTTTCTAGGAGCCAGATTGTAGCCATTGCCTAATCTGTTAAGTAGGCAGCTTAAAAGATTAAGGGCAAGGCAGAATAGCAGCAGTGACAGGGAGCCACCCTGGAATATCTCCCTTTGAATTTTTATCCCTGGAATAATAATTTGTCCATTATCATTGCTTAATTGCAAAGTGGTTTGCCACTGTTTCATGGTAACTGTAATATAATTGATCAGTGTAGGGTGTATCTTATACATTTTTAAGCACTCTTTTATTCATGAATGTGGGATACTATCAAATGCTTTTTTTGTAGTCAATCCATGTCATACTTAGATTCTTCCCCTTTTTACTGTTCTCCATTATGACTTTATTTAGCAACAGATGATCCTTTGTTCCATATGACTTTCTTTTATTGCCTTAATAAAAAATGCACCAGAGGAGGAAGACTACTCAGTCCTTGCTGGAAAATCCGATTTAATGCCAAAAAACGACTGGACAACCATAAAATAGTACAAGACAGTCACAAGCCCTTTTGTTCTATTGCCATGATTGAGTTTTCTTCTAAATGACTATAAACTCTGTCAGCATCAATTCTGGTATATAGTTTATACGGTGTCGGTAGGCAAATTATTGGTCTATAATTTTTAGAATAACTTGCAGGTTCACTCTTAAGTAGGAACATTGTTTTTCCTGTAATTAACCAGGTTGGTGTCTGTTCAGGGTATGCATATAAATAGTTCTTACTCATGGCTAAATCTTCGTGCAAAGCTGTTAATACGTTTAACCATAAGTTAGGTACTGCATCTGGGCCTGGGGTTTTCCAGTTGGAGGCTTTTCTTAACTTTATTTCAATCTCTTTGGCTGTTACTTCATCCCATTTCATATCCTGTACCTTTGAACTTCTTATTCTTTCTTTTACTTCTGTCCATTTAGCATCTTTGTTATGTTCCACAGGATCTTCAGAGATATTTCTCCAAAATGCATCTATTTCTTCTTTTGTGGGTGGTCTTTCAATTCCTTTTACCTTGTTTCCCAATTCTCTATAAAAATTTTGGGTTCAACAATAAATTGCTTATTTTGTACTTTTCATTTATATTTATCTCTGTATCTTCTAAGTTGTTCTGCCTATGCTGATATTTTTAGTTTACTTGTGATAGTGCATGATAGATCCTGATCCGTTATAATATTGTGCATTGCTTTTATCACGTCTATCTTTCTGAGTAATTTTGTTGATCTGTTCCTTCTTCTATACTCCTCCAACAGTGGCATCTCTTGCCTTAACTGCTTTATAGTTTTCTCTGTTCAGTGTTTCCACGATGGTATTCTATTTCTTCCCTTCCTTTCCCTTACTACCATGTGTTCTGCTGGTAGAATTTCATGTTATTAATTTAGCTGCACAGTAATATATCCTATTTACTTCTGTTATATTGCAACAGTCCTAATTTCTGTGTTCATTTGTTTTATCAGACTTCTGACTTTTTGGGTTTTATTGACCTTCTTCAATCTCTTTCTTTCATTGCTCTTAATATGTCTATCTATCTCTATTAAATCAATTATCTCTTCCCTTAGCTCACTTTCTTCTAAACTGAGGGCACATTTTTATTTTCCATTTTCTGTGGGCATTCTATAGAAAGTTCTATAGCATCTCCCTGTTGCACATTCTCTTCAGTTTCATGCTGTGTCATACATTGGTCTGTCATATGGGGATTCACTGGCCTATCACTCCTCAGCATTGACTACTCCATAGTTGCCACGGTTTCCTGTTCCTTCCCTTGTTCTCCAGCTTCAAGTGAACATTTATACTGGTTTCCTGTGGAAGGCTCCAAAATATCTTCATATGGCAATTGACTGGTTGCTTCCTATTCCACTGGTTTCTCCTTAAATTGGAAGTCTAATGCTCTATCCTGCTATGGTGCTTTTTGAGTTAGATTTTCTGCATTGAGTACTTCACTTCAGAGGTACTTCATAACCTCCATATCTATTTCTTTAACTTCTCCATTACTAATCTTCTTTTCTACTTTTCCTGTTAGTCTTCTTATTTTTTGTATTGTGAAGTTTTCTATGTCCAGATTCTTTTGCCTGTATTTCTCTTCAAATATCTTTGGTACTGCTCTTTTTGTATTGGTTAGTTTTGCTTTCTCCTTTGCATAAATATTACACCATATTAAATCTAGTTTTCTTTCCCCTGTCCATATTTCTTCCTTATATGTCTCCTGATCTTCCTGTTTCTCCTTACTTTGGGGACTCATTTGGATGTAACCTGTGTTAGACCTTCTACACCAAATCCTTCACTTTGCAGGCATTCCATAACTTCCGCTTCAATTGTTTTTTAACATCTACTTTATTAATCTTCTTTGCTACATTCCCTCTTTGTGACATTATTTTCTTTATTGTGAAATTTTCCATATCTGGATGCATATGCCTATATTTCTCCTTGGATATCTTTGGGGCTGCCTTTTCATATTGATTAATTTAGCTTTCAACTTTGCATAAACATTGCACCATATCAAATCTGTTTTTCTTTCCCTTGTCCATATTTCTTTTTTTATACTTTTCAAAATCTCTAGGTTTTGTTGTTTATATTTTCACACTTGCTCAGATGCATCTTTTTCCAAACAGATCAAAATTTCTTGGCCTATATAATGTTTTTCACAGATCTGTTGTATTAATGAACACAAATTTTATTTTAGGTTTCTGACAGTTTTTCCTGTGGAAGTATTTCACTTTCCTCTAATTTCTCTTTTAATCTTTTTGTATATCTTGCATCTGGAAATTCTGGGCTGTTTGCATAATAGTAACAATACATAATTTCTTTCTTATCCTGAGTAGTCCACTTTATCATCTTTATGATGCTTCTTTGGTCTATCAGTTTTTGTGATTTTTGTGGACTGCTACTTCCTTATACAATGTGAGGCATCCTCCCCCTGAGCATGGCCTGGCATTGTAGGAATGTTTCTGTATTTTGAGGATTCCACACTGTCAATTTTTCCAGTCCTGGCACCAGTGCACCTACCAGGATTGGCCACTTTTTTATCCTGGGTCTTATGCACCCAGCTATCTTTTTTAATTTTTGACCTACTTCTGTCCATGATATATGCTATATCTACATTTTCTAATATTTTACATTCTATATATCAGTGTTGTCTTCATGAGATTTTGTGAAAACCAGGGTCCACCTTGCGAAGGTACTCACCAAGACTTGAGGATTAATTCAGTTTCAGCAATACTACTCTCCTTTGCTTGCTGACTTATCATCTTTCCATTCTGACCTCAAACGAATAGTCCATTTGGACTCTTTGTGATATTATTTTTTTATTGTGAAATTTTCCATATCTGAATGCCCTTGTCTGTATTTTTCTTCAAATATCTTTGGGAGCTGCCTTTTCTATATGGATGTTGCAATTCTCCTTAAGGATCTGCTTCCAAAATTCCATTCTCTCCTAATTCCTTGAATTACTCCCTTGCTTGATCAGTATCTATTTTCACTTTGAATTATATCCTTGTGCTTATGTTATGTCATCATCATCATCGTCATCATTATCATCATCAGCCTCCTTTTTCCCATTTTGTCTACATGGGGTTGGGGTATCGTGTTACCTGTCACCATCTGTCTCGATTCAGTGCCACACGCCTGCCTTCTTCAACACTCATGCCTGTCTGTCACAGATCTTTTCTCACACAGTCCATTCACCTCTTTGCTGGACATCCTCATTTCCTCTTACCTTCTTCCATAGGTTCATAGGTTTATAGGTAGGTACTAGGCTATTGGCCCTAGGGCCTATATAAGCCTAGCCAAATGGTACCCTGGCTTTTGCCACCCAAGAAAATTATTTTTCTGTGCCCCTGTCAAGCAGAGCCACAGAAGTGATCCCCGGGGTGAATTTCCTATCTCCCATCCAATCATCAAGATTTTTCTTGAAGAGTGCTAATGAGGAGCTTTGTTTGATATAGATAGGTAGCTTGTTCCAGAGTATGGCAGGTCTCTGGGACAGGAATCTATCCCTCCAGGATGTTCTGTTTATTGTGGTGACAAGGTTTAGGTCCGTAGAGCATGTAGCTTGGAGGGATTGGGATTTCTTTACATGGAGCATGTCCAACAGCTCTGGGTTTGACATAGCTTTGTATGATAGGCAGAGATCACCTCTGAGTAGGCGATATGCGGCAGAGTAAAGCTGGAGTTTTTGAGACGGTCTGCATAGGGATTCTGTTTGAGGCCGGTAATCCTCTTTGTGAGGTATTTCTGTGGCCTTTCCAGTTGTTGTAGATGTCTTGTGAAGTATATACCAAAAGGGGCATTGTACTCTATAATGGGTCTAATGAGTGATGAGTAGAGGGGAACAATGGCCTCTTTTTTCCTGGATGAGAAACCTTTTGTGATGAGGTGAGCCAAGTTGAAGGATTTCCTGACTACTGTGGCAATGTGATTATCAAAGGAGAGGCTACTGCCCACCTGTGTCCATAGGTCTCTTATCACACTTTCAGTGTTAAGTAGACTACCACCTATGTGGTAGCTCATGGGTACAGAGATTTTACCAAAGGGGATGACAGTGCACTTTTTGGCATTGAGCTTGAGGCCATGGCTTTGACACCAGGCATCTGTCTCAGTGAGGCCCTTTTGTAGGATGTCCACATCATTAGGAGTTTCAGTTATGGCTCCTAGTTTGCAGTCATCTGCAAACTTCATTAGCCAAAGACCTTCTGTGTTAGCCTTCAGAAAAAGTACATACCAAACAGGAAAGGACCAAGGACTGAACCCTGTGATACTCCACTTGTCACTGGTCTGAAGTCAGATTTGGAGTCTGCTACTTTCACAGTGTTGGTTTTGTCATTGAGCCAGTTGGCAACCCATCTTGTGACATAGAGATTTATACCTAGCTAAGTGAGTTTATCTATAATTCCAGAGTGGGGGATGGTGTCAAAAGCATTGGCGAGATCTAGATAGGCTGTGTGAACCACCTTACCCTCGTCTATGGCTTTGGTGACTGCTTCAAAGAGGTCTATCAAGTTCAGGAGACATGGTCTGCCTTTTACAAACCTGAACTGGGTAGGGTCCAGAGTTTGGAGATTACCAATGTCTTTGTTTATAAGTTCTATGATGATACATTCCATGGCCTTGCTGACCAGGCTCATTAGGCTAATGGGGCAGTAGTTCCCAGGGTCCATGGTGGCTCCCCCTTTGTGGACTGGGATAACCATCGCTGTGCGCCATTCAGTGGGCACAAAGCCCGAGATGAGGCTATGATTGAACATGGTGCTTAGGTGGGGTGCCAGTTCATTCTGTACTTCGTGTAGAACGCAGCCTGGGATGTTGTCAAGTCCCATGGATGCTGTGTTCTTGGCTTTGGAGAGTGTGTTTTTTACCTGTGCAACCATGATTACAGGAACTTTGAATTCTTCTGGTATAGAGATGGGCCCTTTAAAGTTTGGGAGGGGGGTAAAGTTAGCACTGAGCCTATCTGCCAGGATGTTGGCAATATAAGTTGGTTCTGTATATTTAGTGTCTTTGTCCTGTAACTCAGAGCAGATCTGATTGTTGCCATTGAGATTCTTGACATAGCTATCGATTGCTTTGTGTTTGTCTTTAGAATCAGTGGCGATTTTGTTTTCATAACTAGTTTTGGTGGATTTTATGAGGGATCTCAGCTTTTTACTGAGGCTGACCAGGGAGTTCCTCCAATTATGGGATTTTACTCTTTTTTGCAACAGTTTCTTTCTTCTGTTGTAGAGTTTGTTTATGGCAGGGGACCACCAGATTGGCTTCCTTTTTTTGGAGCCTAGCATCTTGGTTCTGTTAGGGATAGCATGATCCATGCACTCGTGTAAGTGCTTATTATAAAGTGCATTTGTGTAGGATTCAGCAGTCGTACCTCTACTGTCCATCTGCATGGGTGTTGTGAAGTTTGCCTCTTCTGTCTTAAGAAGCGTGAAGTTGGCTTTGGAGAAATTGTTTATGTTGGTTTCCCTAATGGGGGGTGGGGCGGAATGTGGATGTCTAGGGTGATTAGCTTGTAGTCGGATCTGACCAACGAGGATTTCACCTCTGGTTTGGAACACCGGTCGCCCATGTTGGTAATGACCAGGTCTAGGATATTGCTGCCCCTGGTGGGGGTGTGGATAAGTTGATCCAAGGTGCTGGAATTTATGAATTCCAGAAAACATTGAGCAAAAGAGTTGGTACATGAATAGTTTTCCCAGTTAATAGTGGGGTAGTTGAAATTGCCCATTAGTAGGGTGTAGAGTTGTACCCTAATATTTTCCAGTGTATCAAGAAATGAGTAGTAGGAATCCTAGGGCATGGTGGGGGATCTGTAGCAAGTTACAATTTGGATTGCGGTCTTGTCCAGAGTTAGTTGCACTTGGATAATCTTGGATGCATTATGCTGATCAACTAGTCTGGAGGTGTGGATATCCTTAATGAATATGGACACGCCTCTGCCTTTAGTATTTCGGTCCGGGTTAAGTGGTCTAAAGGTATGGTATGAATTATAGCCTGGTAATGCAGTGGTGCTCTCTGGAGCCTTGAACCAGGTCTCTGTCACTGCACAGATGTCAATGTTCTCCATTTTAAGGAATGCCTCAAGTGAATGCATTTTGAGGTTTAGACTTCTAGTATTGAGTAGCATTACCCTCAGATTTTGCTTGCTTGTACCTGTTATAGTGGTGAATTTGTCATTTGAACCTTGCCCAAAAAAATGCACTATAGGGGTGGCAAGAGCCTTAGCCAGTATCCGAAATCCCAAAGGCAACAGGTGCAGGCCATCTCTACCAAAGCATCGTGTTCTGTTGATCATGTCATCCCAGGCATACAGATACTGGATTCCCTTAGAATGACACCAGAAAACTTAGCCAGTTGTTGAAGTCAATCATTTTGTCCTTGTACTCTGGTATAATTCTGGGTGATGGCAGGATGCTACTCAGGGCTAGGGTCACACCTGCTTGGGGTACAAGATCAGAGAGCTCGTCCATGTCTCTTTTCATGTAGTCCAGGGAGGTATGTCTCAGGTCATTCACACTAACATGGACAATGACAGAGTCATATTTGTACTTATTGTGGAGTGACCTGAGTGCATGCATTATTTGGGGGATCCTGGCATCCACCAGGCAGCTGACAGTAACTTTCTCCTTGTTTAGCCTGGTGAGTGGAACATCAGTGTGCCTGACTATAGAGTCACCTATGACTAGAGTGTTGGGTACATTGTTATACCTTATGGGCTGTGGTTGAGTGGCACACTGAGTTTGTGGGCTATGTGTCATTTGGGTTGTGTTGGGGGGTGGAGGTTGCTTGCGTTTCTGCTTTGGAGGTCTCTGTTGCTTGAACAGATTTTTATTGAGAGCTTCTGTGAATGTAGATGTGTGTTTTGTGTTTCTATGTGTGTGTTTTGGTGGTGTAGGTTTAGAGGGACTATGTGATGAGTGTGGTGTGGTGCAAGTGTTTACCTTCTCCTCTTAACAGTCTAGTCCACTCCTGGGTGAAAAGACCTTTGCTTCCAGTTTGGCTATATAAGTGCATCTCTCACAGGTTGTAGTGTTGGGTGGTAGGAGGAGAGGGTTGTCTGTGTACATGAGGCAATTGCTGCATTGCCCCAAGATGACCAGATTCATCAGGTAGACAGGAGAAAACACCGGGGAGCTGAACCTTAGACATGCCTGGATAGGTGCTTATTTATTAAGTACTAAATACTGTTTTCCTCTAGACAAGTGAAGAAAAGTTGAGTGCTGTAGTAATTTGTAGCTTATTTAGTGCTTACAATGAGTTCTGAACAAGTGCTGAGCTTAAAACGAAACAGATTTCAATGCTTAAACTAAAAAAACTGGCTAGTTCTAAGGGAAAATTTGAAGAACAGACGTTATGCCGCCGGGAATACCTGAACCCTAGCTAAGCGGCGATGCATAAGGTTTATTTATTTTTTTTAATATAACAGTAGCAAATGAGCAAACTGATTTAAACAAATTAACCAATAAAAAGCTAAAAACCAAGCCCCGTTCCAGCAGTCTTTGATCAGACAAGTTCTAACTGCACATTCCTGCCACTAGGGTGCAGGGGAACCTTCTCCAAAAAAGATGGTCTGGATTAGTGGTCAAGTTATACAAACAAAGCTAGATTCAGCAGGTCTGAATTTAGTCTATGCTACAGCAAACAAGGCGTACCAATTTCAGAATGAAACAGTTCAAATAAGCAGGTGCAATAAGCCTTGTTGAAAGATATCAGTCAGGAGAAGGGTACAAAAACATGTCCACAGCGTTGGATATACCATGGAACACAGTGAAGACAGTCATCAAAAAGTGGAAAAAATATGGGACAATAGTGATATTGCAAAGAACTGGACATCCCTCCAAAATTAATGAAAAGACAAGAAAAAAACTGGTCAGGGAGGCTTCCAGAAGACCTACGGCAACACTGAAGTAGTTGCAGGAATGTCTGGCAAGTACTGGTTGTGTACTACATGTGACAACAATCTCCTGTATTCTCCATATGTCTGGGGTATATGGTAGGGTTAGAAGATGGAAGCCTTTTCTCACACAGAAAAACATCCAGGCCTGGCTAAAATCTGCAAAACAATACATCAAGTCTCCCAAAAGCATGTGGGAAATGTGCTATGGTCTGATGAGACCAAGGTTGAATTTTTTGTCCACAATTCCAAAAGGTACGTTTGGCACAAAAACAACACTTCACATCACCAAAAGAACACCTTCCCCATGGTGAAGCATGGTGATGGCAGTGTCATGCTTTGTGGTTGCTTTTCATAAGCTGGAACTGGGGCTTTAGTCAAGGTGGAGGGAATTATGAACAGTCCCAAATACCAGTCACTTTTGGCCCAAAACCTTCAGGCGTCTGCTAGAAAGCTGAAGATAAAGAAGAATTTCACCTTTCAACATGACAATGACCCACAGCATACATCCAAATCAACAAAAGAATGTCTTCACTAGAAGACAATTAAAGTTTTGGAATGACACAGCCAGAGCCCAGACCTAAATCCAATAGAAAATCTGTGGGGTGACCTGAAGAGGGCTGTGCACAAGAAATGCCCTGACAATCTGACAGATTTGGAAGGCTTTTGCAAGGAAGAGCTGGCAAATACTGCCAAGTCAAGATGTGCCATGCTGATAGACTCCTACCCAAAAAGACTGAATGCTGTAATTAAATCAGAAGGTGCTTCAACAAAGAATTAGTATAAGGGTGTGCACGCCTATGCAACCAGCTTATTGTACGTATTTTATTTGTTATATTTTTACCCCTAACAAATTTGTTTTTCAATTGAATTGTGCAAGTTATAGGTCACATTAAAGGTGGGAAAAGTTTTGAAATGATTTAGTGTGGTCTCCTTTTATATATCACAAAAACCTGGCATTTTAACTGGAGTGTGTACACTTTTTATATCCACTGTAAGTAATATTCCCTGCTGAAAGATGACCATTTCTCCCCAAATTTTCTTAAGCTCCATAATATCAGTCTTAGATGGAATATAAATAAATGCCAGTATAATCCTCTCAGTTGCCAGTAGCCCTTTACTACCACAAATCTACAATTATTATCTTTCTTCTACCACTACTGGAGCTCTTCTCGCAACTAGTATAAGTACTTTTCTTTTCCTTGATCCCTGATATTCAGATGAATATCCATCCTGAAATCCTTTCTTTATCAAATTCACAAGCTCACTTATTTCCAAATGTGTCTGCTGTAGCAGTGCTATTTGCGCTCTGTTTTCTTAACATAGTTCAGTACTTTTACCTTTTTGTCTATACCTGTGAAAGCCATTCATGTTACAAAATAATATGTTTAGTGTAGCCATTATAATAACATGCACCCACTAATTTTTGGGACTGCTGACTTTTGACAGTGTTCACTTTTTCCTCCAATAGTACAAGTTTAAGAAGCTGAATGATTCTCTGAATCATTTGGCAGCATAAATTGCAAATTGCTGGCATTTCCGGGAAAAAACATTTTTTATTTATTTATTTTATTTTTGTTTGAGTTTGATGAGCGGGGAAGTCCACTGGGCCAAGAAGAGCCTGTTTTCAGTGGAAGCCCAGGGAGAAAAGCTCCACAATAATTGCAAGTTATATTTCAAATGTTACAAAAGGACATAGTTCATACAGCTAATTAAACATTTACACATAAGCTCCATGATATTTGCAATTGGCTTGTCACAATGTTACAAACATGAAAAGACATAATTCAATACAGAAATTTCAACATTTTACATAAAGTGAATATTTTTGTTATAAACTCAATTGTAGGTTCAACATTTCAAAATATATAGGTTCATAGGTTCATAGGTAGGTACTAGGCTATCAGCCCTGGGGCCTATACAAGCCTAGCCAAAAAGGTACCCTGGCTTTTGTCACCCAAGATAATTATTTTCCTGTGCCACTGTCAAGCAGAGCCACAGAGGTGATCTCCGGGGTGAATTTCCTATTTCCCATCCAATCATCAAGATTTTTCTTGAAGAGTGCTGATGAGGAGCTTTGTTTGATATAGATAGGTAGTTTATTCCAGAGTATGGGAAGTCTCTGGGACAGGAATCTATCTCTCCAGCATGTTCTGTTTATTGAGGTGACAGGTTTAGATCCCAAGAGCGTGTAGCTCGGAGGGATTGGGATTTCTTTAAGTGGAGCATGTCCAACAGCTCTGGGTTTGGCATAGCTTTGTATGTTAGGCAGAGATCACCTCTGAGTAGGCAATATGTGACGGAGTAAAGCTGGAGTTTTTTGAGACGGTCTGCATAGAGCATCTGTTTGAGGCCGATAATCCTCTTTGTGAGGTATTTCTGCAGCCTTTCCAGTTGTTGTAGATGTCTTGTGAGGTACATACCAAAGGGTGCGTTGTACTCTATAATAGGTCTAATGAGTGATGAGTAGAGGGGAACAATTACCTCTTTTTTTCTGGATGAGAAACCATTTGTGATGGGGTGTGCCATGTAGAATTATTTCCTGACTACTGTGGCAATGTGATTATCAAAGGACAGACTACTGTCCACCTGTGTCCCAAGGTCTCTTATCACACTTTCGGTGCTAAGTATGCTACCACCTATGTTGTAGTTCATGGATACAGAGTTTTTACCAAAGGGGATGACAATGCACTTTTTGGCATTGAGCTTGAGGCCATGGCTTTGACATCAGGCATCTGTCTCAGTGAGGCCCTTTTGTAGGATGTCCACATCTTTGGGAGTTTCAATTATGGCTCCTAAGCAACTGGCCATTAGTAGGTTAGGAAAATATTATGCATGGAGAGGGTAATAGTATAATTGAGATCGGAGAGTATAATACAATAGATATTAGAGAAAAAAATATTTTTTTAGGGGAGAGATTGTTTTGGGTGAGATTAAGTAATAGTAGAGGTAGTTGGATGAGTCAGTGCAAGGTGGAATGGGGGGGTTATGTTGGAGCGTGGCAAGGGCATTCCCATTTGGAAGAAAAATGAGAGAGTAGCTGAGATTTGAAATTTGTATGGTTAAGTAGGTTGCGTAGGTGTATGGAGAGAAAGTTCCACTGTTTAGCTAAGGAGTGGGACAACAGTAGATGGCCAGGAGGTCGTGCAGGTTTGTGGAATTGAAGGAGATTTTGATTTTTGGATCTGAGTGAGCGGTTGCGAATGTAAGGTTTTAAGGAAGTAGCGAGAGTTGGGCAGTTGGCAGGTTTAAATTTGAGCTTGTGGGTAATGGTGAGTTGTAGGTAACTGAGGTAGTTGGGTAGTTCAAGCCAGTTGAGGGTGAGGAGGGAGTGGCAGTGGTGTGATGAGTTTTTTGAATTGGTTGCAAATTTGGAGATCTTTTGGTAGCAGGATTCAAGTTTGGACCAAAGGCCAAGATGGAGATTGGTGAAAAGAGGGGCACCATACAAAAGGGTGGGTAGTAGGAAGGTGGATGCAAGAGTTTGATAGGTAGAGGGGCTTAGGAAGTGGTTGTGCCTGTAGACGAGACCTAACTTTTGGTAGGTTTTCTTGATTGCGGAGCGGATGTGGGTGTCAAATTTTAGTTCTTCATCAATAATGATACCAAGAAGCTTGGTGTTGGGAACAATTTCAAGGAGTGTATTGTTTTGGATCTGTATGGTGAATGTGGATTTGTCAATGGAGTTTTTGGTAGGGGAAAAAACATTAGTTTGTTTTTATTTGCATTTAGTGCCAGATGGTTAGACTGCATCCAGGTTTCTGTTTTGGAGAAGGCTTGTTGGGTTTTTGCTAGGAGCTCGGAGGGGGAGAAGGCTGAGCAGATGATTGTTGAGTCATCTGCATATTGGATGACAGATGAGTCTGGGATGGATTGGTGAAAGCTGTTAATGAATAGGTTGAAGAGAAGAGGGCCAAGAACAGAACCTTATGGGACACCTGTGGGTGTGGGAAGGAAGGGGGAGGTTGAAGTTTTCCATTGGACAGCTTGTTGGTGGTTGGACAAGTAGCTGGAAAACCAGGTGATGGTGGTGGGAGAGAGGTCTAGGGTGGAGAGTTGGGGTATAAATAGGGTGTGTGAGATGGTGTCAAAGACCATTGACAGATCTAGTAATAGTGTGGATACGAACTTGCCTGAGTCGAGTTCAAGGTTTATGGTTTCAAGAAAGGAAAGAAGGGCAGTCATGGTGCTGTGGCCAGGGTGGAAACCATGTTGGGTAGGGGAGAGGAGATTGTTTAGAATTATATATATATATTGCTGTTTAGAATTAGCTACTTTCTTGGTTTGCCATATTAGCATGCATCTTTGCCAGGGGGAATCTCAGCAGTAGGGCAGTTTAAGAATCAATAATGCTTTCTAAATCCTAGGGTAAGTTTTAAGTTTAAAGTACATTTGTGATGAGGCAGTTCAGTTCATTTTCCCACTCCTCCAAGGGTATCAGAAGCTTTGACTTCTATTAATGGGCCTTGGGAAGTATGCAGTCTTTCCTCCCTTTTTTGGTGATAGGGCTTCATCCCCCTTAGTCGATTCACAAATGTGTATTGCCTTATCTATAATCTACTGCATGGTCTAAGGTTTCTTTTAAAGTTTAAAGGATAACTGTATCCTAATGTGAAAAGGTAACTTCTGAAAGTACACATCCTGAAAATTAGCACACTCTGTATCTGAAAAGTCATCAGCTGCAAAAGACCGATCTTCTTTTAACTGGTTATAAAATTCTTGCTGGGAACCACATTTCTCTAGACAGGCCATCTGCCTAGAATCTTTACTTCAGTGATCCTTTCAAACTTCCCTTTTTAAAAACTTATATGGGCTTTATTGGCCATTTTTAGTTTCCTCGGATACTCTTTTCATCATCACTGGACCATCTGATTAAAAATGATGTTCCTCTTTACTGCTTATATTTAAAGCTGCAAAGCAATCTTTTAAATTTTAAATATTTTGGATAATATCATCTTTTTTTGCTTTGAGTTGAATTGCTATCAAGTAGCTGTAAGACCTGAATAACACTTTTATGAGTTACAAATCCTTGTTCTCTCTTGTCCAGATTTTTTCATAATTTTTTTCCTTGGATTCAAGATCCTGAGTGAGTATTTTCCCTTCATGTTTATCAGTTTGTGACAGGGAGACTGAGCCCTGCTACCCTATAAACAAATCTTATTTCTATAAGTTTGTATGTAAAACGTCATCACTTTGTTCATTACCTGAAGTTTATTACCATAGTTGAAGATATAGGCATAACCTGACTGCGATGTTGATCCTAATCCAAATGGTGTATGTTTTGCTTTAGAGCCATACTCTTATCACAAATCCCACAGCAAGGTTACTATTGCAACCATCTGCTGGTCAGTGTCCAAATTTCCTTTACTTTCATGAGCAAACCTCAAGACACTTCTACCTGTTAAGGAGGCAACTCCCCACACATTTGCCAAGAACAATCCACTCACTTCTGCAAGATATTATGGCATCTGATTTGGAGGTGATGATTTTCATGTCATCTGCTTCAAACTTAGCAGTAAACCACTACAGGTGTACTTATTTATTCATTTATTGTTCATTTGAATAGACTGGCACAAAACTCCTTTTGGCTACCTTCTAAGCCACAAGATGTCAAACATACAATTTCATGTGAACAATAATCCATAATAATAATAAAAATTAATATAATAATAGCTGTAAGGAAACAGATTAAAAAAGCTATCTATACTGCTGACATTATACAGAGTCAAGAAAAACACCTAAAATGTGTGTGTGTGTGTGTGTGTGTGTGTGTGTGTGTGTGTGTGTGTGTGTGTGTGTGTGTGTGTGTGTGTGCGTGAGTATGTGAGTGTGTGTGTGTGAGTGTGTGTGTGTGTGTGTGTGTGTGTGTGTGTGTGTGTGTGTGTGTGTGTGTGTGTGCGTGTGTGCGTGTGTGCGTGTGTGTGTGTGTGTGTGTGTGTGAGTATGTGAGTGTGTGTGTGTGTGTGTGTGTGTGTGTGTGTGTGTGTGTGTGTGTGTGTGTGTGTGTGTGTGTAATAAAAAACATGAGGAGACAAATAATGGCTAAGCGCTTTTGAGTTCTAAGACCCTTCTTCAGATCAAATAAAAAGTGATCACAAACATATACTTGAAGCATCTAATTACCAATAAAAATCACCATTCCTGAAGGCAAAAAAATATCCAGTCATTAAATAGAAATTAAACTTTTCTAAAAACCAAGCATTCTTATTGGATAAAAAAATGGTAAAAATAATACATTCAACATCATTATCATTCTATTGCCAATTATCTGTAAGTGTTCTACATTTTTTCCAAAGAAAACTGACAGCCAAGATCCAATACCAATTAGAAATAAGCATGCCATTAACCAATGGCTGTACTACCAATAGTGGTGAATCAGCAGAAAGTACTGCATCTACACCCGTATAAGAAACCATATGCTAATGATGCATAGAACACTTGCTACTAGTGCATTAGCCAACTGCTCACTTTGTTCCCACTACCAGTCAACAATCATCATATCGTCTCTCATCAAATCAAGACCTCAGATTTCTTGGCCAAGAAACGATATATTGATCATTTACTACCAATCATATTCAAGAAGCACATAATATAAAAATAAAAAAATTGCTTTGGATGTTAAGTTACAGGGTTGTAATAATGGAGAAATAAAACCACTATACATAGGAAATGTATAAATGGTGGACAGTACCTACACAGAGATAGTTGTCACCCCCCCCCCCCATTAAATCTTCTCCTTACCTTATGGGGAGTTTTTACATTTACAGAAGTTATGTAACAAGGAATTGAGTTTTCTTAATGAAGTGAAAATGACGTCTCAAGTGTTAATATCTAGGGGATATTCAAAGGATTTGGTAATGCATCATTTTGTAGAATTATGGAGGAGGAATAATGGAGGCAGACTTTTTAAAATGTTGTGATACACAAGTCACTAAAAACAAGCTCCTCAAGTTGCTGACGATGAAGTAGCAAAAAATCTCTCTCTCTCTCTCTCTCTCTATATATATATATATATATATATATATATATATATATTGTTACTACATATATGTTTAATGAGGAATTGGTAGATCTTCTTAGAAATGACTAGGATTTCCTGTTAAGGAATAGTAAACTTTCTTCAATATTGTATAAGTTTCCTCTTATTTCCTACAAAATGGGTAGGAGTTTGGGAGATATGTTGATACACAGTTTTGTGGCTCCTGCTACATGTATTTCTAGGCATCCATCTTTAGTTGGCACTTTTTCATGTGGAAGATGTTCTGTTTGTAATTTGATTGTGGGTTCTTTTTCTAAAATTAATGATGTTAAATTTAAACATGTGAATATGTTTACATGTAAAACCGAGGGCATTATATATGCCCTCAAATGCCCTTGCACCCCTTTTTATATAGGTGAAAGTAAAAGAGCTTTTAAACTTAGTTTGCAGGAACATGTTAAGGACGTACCCAGCATTCTAATGGTCCCATTTTTCTGCTTTTTAAATTAAGTCATCAGGGTGATTTTTCTGGTCTGCGGAGTACTGCCCTTGAACAGTGATAGTTAGGTACTTGGAAAATACTTTACTTAAAAATAAATTTCTTATAAAAGAACTCTATTTATATTTTAAAGTATGATACTTTAATGCCTTTAGGCTTAAATTCTGAATGTAATTAGAAACACTTGATTTAATTAATTGTTTTATTAATCATGTGATTTGTATATATTTGCTGAATGTTTTGATATTTTACTTCTTGAAGACGTGAAAGCCAAGGTGCTAGAGTTTTATTAAACATTTTTGTGTTTTAGCCAGTTATCTGTTGCTTTTTTCATATTTAGTTTCATCGGTTGTATTTATTTAAAAAAGTAGTCCATCTTAACTGCCGATTGAAAACACTATATATCAAGAACTTGCACATATTGGCTCCTGTAATCATACAGCTTTAATTCCATTGCTTGGAAGATGATGTCAACACTTATAAGGTAGATTAAATGTAAGGACAACGTACGCTTATATATACATACACATACATACACATGCATACACACCCATACACATATACACATGCGCACGTGCCCTCACACACACACACACACACACACACACACACACACACACACACACACACACACACACACACACACACACACGCATACACACACACATGTACATACACACGTACATACAGACACAAATACATACAAATGGTCACATATACATAAAGATACAATGATCTTTATTTTCCATCTGCCTGTTTCTTTCATTTGTTAGAGAAATATCGCTTTATGAGCAATAGTTCCCAATACTGTTTTTTTTTTTTCTTAAAATCACTGGCCATAGTTTTCATTTACTTCTTTGTTTTTGAAATACAGAGTTGTAAAGAAATACAAACTGTGAGATAATAATAAATAGTCAAGTCTCACTCCTCCTGAAAAGCTTTGAAATCTATCTTAAGCCAAGTTTCTGTTTTTGTCCTCTGTTGGAAGAAATGAGTGCAGCTAAATATAAGACACCGTCACAGTCCATGGTCAAACAGCTGGTACAAAATGATTTGTGTTTCATATTCCTACCTAATTGCCAGTGGCATTTGTCATTCTTATCTATTATCTCCAAAAAATGCTTGTAATTCTTAATTTTGGATCTTTCATTTTTCCCTTTTGGTCACAGATCCAAACCAGCTGCCTGTTAGTGGTCAGAGCTAATGTAACTTGTAAACATAACTTCTTATTAAACCCCACCCTGGTCATTTAGTATCCGCACATATGCTTGTGCTTTGTGAGGCAATATAAAGCACACTGTTATAATAACATATTCTTTGACGCAAAGCAGTAACACTTGCTGCTCAGTGAAGTTATGCTGAGACAAGCAATTAAAGTGTTGTCTAGGCAGCATAGACTTTTTCTTTTTCTGTAAGTTATTAAAAAGTATTGTGAGACTAGATCAATATAGATAACGACAGATCTCATATTATTTGAAAATTAGGTGGGAATAGGGTCATCCCTTTAGTTTACTACTATTTCAAAATAGAAACACTACACAGAGACGTGTATATGCACAGCCATACAGATCCATTTTCATCCAGTGTTTTAAAATGGCATCATCTGTATTAACACAATGCAGAGAAACACCTACGTCTTTAGAGCCCTCGCCTAGTATTATACCATTAGTTTATATATCGTACAATTCCTATTTTGTATCATGCACTGCTGTCCAAGACTGAGAAGAAAGCCATATTCCTTCAAAGTTTAAATATAATCAGTGATGTAGACATTTTGTTCACATTCCTGTTTGTGTCAGGAAGTTACACTACTGAAAATGAAGTGTAGATTCTCTCCTGATTGTGAAAGAGATTTGCTGAAGCAGATATCCGAAGAGAAAATGTCAAAATAATCTCTTGGAAAAGGAGAGCCATTTTTCCCTGTGAATAAGTCAGTTTAGTAAACAAATTAGTAAGTGATGCAACGATCTTAATTTCACTTTCTGAACAATACTTTGGCCTTCTCAGATAGCTGACTGTAGTCTGCTGTTATATATTCATCAGGGCATAGGTTAAATAACATTTAGAATAGTGATGTACTTTAGGCTATGGATTACAACTTTCAGAAGGCGTTTTGTTATAAGTATCCCAAATTTTGAATCACAAGAGGAAAAAAATAAGCTAAGAAACTGCATCACTTTGGTATGTCTGTGACAAAAACATGAATGGTTTTCCAAAAACTGCTACCAAACAGCAATAACTTTTTTATAAATGCATACATGTAACTGACTGCATTAACTTCTCTGCATAGAGATGCACACACATGCACATGCACACTTTTGCTTTAGACTTCATTTGTTTGCTAAAAACTTTCAAAATAAGCAAGCCAGATAGACAGGGCCAAACTTGACATCACTTCTTGGATTTCCATTATTTGCCATCCTTAAAGCAAGATGAAGTGAAGGCAGTTAATGACCATATATTCTGTCATTCTGAGCAATTAGTTAGGGTGTTCCAGACTTCCATCTTCAGAGATGACAAAGGCATGATGCAAAATTAGACATAGCTTGTGTTTTGATGAAATAACCAAGCAGTATGCCAGGCTTAGTTCTGGACTGGCACAAGAAAGACTGCCAACAATAATAAAACACAAACAAAAGGCAAAAGTCACATACTGAGTGTTTGTCTGGTACTCTCATCCCTGAGATGCCCACATATCGAATACTACCAAGGTTGCATGTGGAAATCTTACAAAGCACGAAGATTTGAGTTACAGTAAGACAAGGCAATGAGAAGTCACCATGTATTTCATGTTATGACAGTCTGACAGCATGATTTAGCATTCCTTACAGTGACTAGCCCATCCAAGTTGTAGTCGGTATCACATGACCTGCAGTCAGATGACATATTTTTCATGTGGCTGAGAAATTGTCTCTGCTGGTCCCCCCTTACTATTGTATAACACAAGGATTCAAATTCAAATAATGTGTTTTAACACACATCCAAGCCCTACTTACAAAATGAAAATAGTTACATAAAACTAGAACAGCGAAGACAAACATATTAAACAAATAAAACAATCAGAAAGTCAGCAAATGTAGGTGAAAGTATGAACAAAAGCTGTTCATATGGGTTGTCACTAAAAGCTAGGCCAAACAGAACAGAAATAATTTTAAGGTTCTGCTGTGCCTCATTGAGACAAAGATACAACTGCAAAAAACTAATTGGTTGAAGCTTCTGCTAGACTTAAAAAAAAAACAGAAGTATTTTTTGCAGGGTAGCCCCCCCCCCCACACACACACACACAGTACCACTACATTAAATGTACTAATTCCATGACCTTACAACCCCAGACAGCAATACAATCCCATAATACTTTAAAACACTCCTGGTGCAAAAACATACACTATTCTTTTGGTAATTCTCTATGTGAAGCAGTGATCCAGGAAGCATCATTTACAGCTGACCAAGAAGAGGAAACGAAGATTTTGGTGATCTCCTGAAGAAGGTCATTATGGAAGATTGCATAGTCTACTGAGCTATTAGATTCCAGAGCTGCAGGAACAGACATTCAAAGGATCAAATACCTAATGACTCAACCCTCACTTATGAGGCAATAGCAGCTCCAAGGTGGCAGAATGAACAATACACACTTCAAACAGTAAAGAGCCATTAACACATTCAGCTAAAAAGGACCCGTGTCATACAGGAATAGAAAAAGACCAAATACCCATGTCACATAGAAATAAAAGGACTAATTACCCATGTCATATAGAAATAAAAAGTCTAAATACCCATGCCATATAGCAGTAAAAAGATCAACGCTATGATTTTGAACATTACATAAAACCAGACAGGGAGGCTTCTGTATCATGGGAGTAATATGTTGCTAACAATAAGTACAGAAAGCAAGCAAGCTGTACAGTTTACCAAACACTTTAACTGCTAAAGCTTAGAATTGAGAAATCTGAAGTAAAGGCATTTCAGTGATCATATCAAGAGGAAAGTAAAGCATAAAAGCATAGGAGATAACATAAAAATCCTCTAGAGTGTCAAATGTTTAATCCTAGTGCTGTTTTTCCACTGGAAGCAAAATGTTTTACCATAACCTTGTCCACAAATTTCAGCTGATTGTCAAGGGCAGTTCCAAGATGATGTACATTTGAGACAAACTTCAGCCATTTGGCACCATAAAGAATGAAGGAAAGGAGGAATGGAGAGGAATCTCTCAAGGCAACATGTACAACCAAAGATTCAGTTCTAAACACATCCAGCTGTAAATTAAAAAGGACTGACCGCCATATTGAGGGTGGCACAGTGGTGCAGTGAATAGTGTTGTCACCTCACAAAAAGAGGTTCTCCAGTTCAATTCTTAGCTGGAGTGCCTTCTGCATGCCCTCCCTATGTTCACATGGGTTTTCTCTGGGTTCATCAGTTTTCTCCCACATTCCAAAGGCATGTAGTAGGTGAATTTGACACTCTAAAGTGATAATACAGATGTGTATGTGGGTGTTATATGGAAGAATGACTGTTGAAGGGCTAGCCACCTAGCAATGTGAACCTTGGCTCTAGATGAATGTCAATTGTTGAAGTGACACCCCAAATCCATGTACAAAAATGGGGAAAAAGGGGGTTGTGGATGGGTAGACCTCCAGATTGTCTGCAAAAAAATGTACACTGACCATAGCTACCAGACCTGAGGGAAGAAGAGGTAAAGCCTCTGAATAACATACTCAACAGACAGCTTAAACCCAGCAAAAATTAAAGAGTTCAGGACTGAACCCATGGAAACTTGTTACTCTAAAGGTAAATAAGGCAGAAATTAAGACTAAGTGCAAATCTTTGTGTGTAATCTGAAGTGTAGATGGTAAAGAAATCTGGCACAGTAGATGAAATACCACCATAAGGTAATTACTGCTCAACCATCTTTCCAGGCTCCACAGGGCCAAGTGCTGGTGAGAGATTAAGCATAGAAGCAAAAAACAGAATAAAAACATTGAGCTGTAGCTATAAGAGATCATTAGCTTTCTAATAAAGACATTCTTACTACTATGGTAATTGTGACATGAGCCCACGATTCCACTGAATATTGAATAGAATACAAGTTGTATTTAAACAGCCATCTCAGTAACATTACCTTTGAAAGGAGTTACAGATTAGGCAGAAATTACAAAAATATTGGGATCCAGAAAGTTTCTAGACGATCAGGATTACTAATGCTTCCTTCAATAGAAATGAAAAAAATGTAAAAAGTAATCTGAGAAGGAATGAAGATCTAATCAACAATATATGTCAAAACATCCAAGCATGTTGTAGCTAGTCTAGATGTAAGGGATTGAATTTTCAAATAGTGAGGTGTATGGCTGAAATCTCAGCCGTGAACTCATTATAGTCAAAAACTAAAAACATTTAACTAAGTAGATAAAACTCTCCTTCAAAGAAATACAGTTAATGGAGTCTGAAGGAAGAAGAGAAAAGTTAATGGTAACAACCTTGTCAGTAAATCTTCTGACATTGATGTGATGTAAAATTTGCTAGACTACATTGTTCTATAAAAGTCAGTCTACCTCACTTAAACAACTACCATTGTTTTGTCATATTCTTATAGGAGTGTTATACTGTGTCTTATCATGAGGTTATATTAGGTTGCCAACTGTCCTGGATTTTTCAGGACACTCCTGTTTTTCAGTCTTGTGTCCTGGACAGTGCCTGTCCAGGGCATAAAAAGTTCAGGATTTGAGATTTGGCAGAGAATTGATTGGATTTTTAATTTTATTATCAGTACCAGGCGTAGTTTACTTGTTGCACTGGCCATCTTACCAGCCAAGTACCCTGGAGTGTTTAGAATGCTCTGCATTTATATAGCCGAGAGTTACTTTTCCACTGTTCTGCACTGAGTAGTGGTAGTTCCACTTTGATTTTTTGAATGGATTATATACCGCAATTATAGGCAAATGGGGACTGCAGTATATGAACAAATATGACAACTTCTAATGTAAAGCGAGCCAATGAGGACACACACAGAAATCATCCAATGGTGTGCTGCTACAGTTTTTGCACTACTGGAATACCTTTGAAAAGGGTGTTATGGAAAACCATTTGCTGGATAATCTTGATGACTTTGTTGTTACATTTGGATTCTTTTTTTTATTCATGATCCTGCCTGCCTTCTCTACAGCACAGGGGGCTGTGGACTTGTGGAGCTGAAGTGATGAGTGAGAACAACTGGCACCTTTATAACAAGATAACTACAAACTAGTGAATAAGAAAGATGAGCTATTTAATGTTAACACTTGCTGAAAATGCCTGAAATAATTGAATATTTTATTTTCTAATGATGTTTGTATCACTTTGATTTTATTCACATTGATAGGGTCTGTCACACAGTGTTAAGTTAGTCAGAGTTAAGATTTTTTTTGTTTACATATCCATGAAAGATAATCCTGAATCATATAAATTCATCAAAATCATAGCTCTTAACTAATCAGGGACAAATCTCCCCAGAGTCAGAGACAAATCCAGAAATAATCAGCGACACTTCTAAAATATTAATACTGTTAACATGAGACATTGACTGAATAGAATATGTGAATTATTATACATTTTCTGATATACATTTTCTGAAGTAAAAGAAGTCTATAACTATAATTATTGCATTATTTATTAAGTGTAGCTCAGCACCTTTTCTCCAATAGTTAACCAGTTTTAGGAGGGATTAAGAATGACAGAGCTAAGATATGAGGCAAATTCAGGGACATTTGAGAGGTATGATCAAAATGACTTTTTATAACTATAAAGTAATGCATTTTAGCCATCCTGCAAGTTTTCTAGATGAAGTTGTTGGTAAGCTGTTAGTAGGTGTTCCACATTTTGGAGTTGGAAGGCTGAGAGCTAGAGTTGCTTTCTTCACTTAATTAGGCAGAGATACATTTTATGGCTCCTAGTGCCAAGACAGGAGTAGGACTCATTTGTTATTGACTAAGTAAAGTCATTTAGCATTTACATATTTGTTTTTTACTTATTTATTGACATTTGATTGCTGGGAAAGTCTGACTGGGTGGGTTGTCTCCAGATCAGTCATTTGTGTAACTGAACACTTTGCAAGTTTATTTGATAAAGGAGAGGATGTGGATGGGTTTGAAAAACTGGTACATGCTTTTTTGTTTAAATAGTTGATTAGTCATTTAGTTATTTTCTGCTAAGTAGAAGTATTTCTGCATCAGAGTTTGAAATGTATGACTTTTTTCTGCAGATATTTGTTTTATTTATTGATATAAAAGTCAGGCAGACTGGGTAATCTGACTGTGTGTGAACTGGCTGCTTATTGTAGAACAGAAGTGATTTTTATGCTAATTATTGCTCAGCAAATTTAAATTAATGCAAGACTGTTGTGGACTATGGTTTTAATTTTGAGTTAGATGCAGTTTCTTTAATATGAATAATCAGCAATGCCATTCTAGAGTGCCATACTTATTATGTAGCAAATGTAGGTTGATAAAAAATATGTTCTAGTAACTTCTGTAATGAATTACAGTGCAGTCAGTAATTGTACTGCAGTCTCAGTGATGTCCAAGTAGAGAGGTCTGTGCTTATTTAGGGAGTGTAAATTGATGCAAAACCTGTGATATGCTCAGTTCTGGCAGAAAGACTATTTCCGTCATGCCGCACAGAAATGATACATTTTTGTGCAGTGCAAAAATAGGGTGTTCCATATTTTGACTATTTTTTACACGTTGCTAGGGTTTTTATTCCACATTGGCCCCCTAAGAAGTTGAGAACTATGCTGCCCATTCAAAACATGCTGTAAATACCAGTAATTCATTTGTTTTTATTTGTTGTACTTAAGAGTTACACTTTTTTTGTTTTTGTCGAATAACAACATTAAAGCTTCTGTTTACATTTCTGCTGTTTACTGTTTTAGTCATATACATTTATTTTCATGATAATGAGTGTATTTCATTGAGTGTTGTATTCTTAATGGATACGAGCAAAGGCATTGCAAGTGTGGACAGTGATTCAAACTAGGATTGGGTGGCTATGCCACCCAAGAAGGTAAAGGCAGAGAAAGCTGAAAAGGGAATGGCATGGTTTTGTCATGAATGGCAAACTGATTTTGCATGGTGTGAAGCAGTGCAGGACAATTGGGTTTGCTGCTTACTGGACATTTTGTAAAAAGAGCATATCAGTGGCATATGGAGGAAAATGTGACTTGCTAACTCACAGCCATTCTCAGACTCACATAAAAGCACAGTGTTCAGAGAAATCGGCTGCCATTGACAATTGTTTTAAGAGAGCAGCATTGTTAACTGGAGTTAATAAAAAGGCAACGGCAGCAGAGTTGGTGAGTATCTATCATGCCGTGCTCCATCCCATTTCTTACAGTGCTGCAGACTGTGGCACTAAGCTCGATCACCGGCTGTATCCACACCTGGCCATTTGCAAGAAGATGACCTGTGGCTGCACTAATGCAGAGACATCGGTGACCGGTGTCCTTGCTCCGAAGTCAATAAAGTCAATCATTACAAATTTGACACACAACACATTGAGATTTTCTGTGTCAACAAATGCATCAAATTTGAAGTATCAGAAGATGTTTCCCATATGTGTCCGGTATTCTACTGCGGAAACTGGCTTTAACAAAAAACTTCTTGACTTTGTTGAGCTCAACAATGAAAATTCTACTTCTTCAGTGAACATGATATCTCAGGTCATGGCTGATAATGTTCTTGACATCAGGCACATATCATCTTAATCAGCTGATAATACCATTGTCAATTCCAGGCATAAGCAGTCTTCACAGATCTGATGAAAAGAAATGACAAGATCATCAAAACTAACTGCAATGCATATGTGATTCACAATGCGCTGAAGAAGGTAACTGATGAACTGGACTGTGATGTTGAAACAACGGTGACATCCATTTATAGTCACTTCAGTGTATCAGTGAAGCACAGAATGCACCTGCAAATGTTTTTTGAATTTGTGGACTTGGAATACTATGAACTGTTGTGGCATGTACCAACCAGATGGCTGTCTCTGGGTCTCACTGTCAATAGGTTATTGGAATCTTGGCCAGGGATCATTTCGTATTTTGTTTCTCTAGTCAGTGAATACCCTAAGAGAGTTCATGAAAATCTAGGCATAGAAGAAAACACACATGATTGTGAATAGGGGAAGACTAACATCAAGAAAGCTTACTTATGCTTTGTGAAAAATATCTGCAGTGTTTTTGAACTATCTGTTCAGAAACTGGAGTGGGAAGATTTTACATTTGTTGATTTGTTTCTGGTAATGCAGGACTTGAGAACAAAAACTGAATCACACATAGCAGCTAAGTTCTTTGGATCCAAAATACATGCTGTTCTTGAAAATGGAAATATGCAGCCATTACAGGTGTTTATCATGGAAACATTTTGCACTGCTCTTGAAAAGTATTTGATGTATCTGAACAAGTGGTTTAATTTCTCAGAGTCAGAAGATTGTATCATTTTTGCACTAAGTCACTTGTCGCTCAGCAAACCAGCAGAATTTAAACATGTAAAAACTACATGCACTACCAGGGGCTTATTGCAGGAAATTGACTGGGACACATTGTATGATGAATTCTGCACAGCTAAAGAAAGCTTGACATGGATTCAACTCTGCCATCACAATGTGACAAATGACACAATCCCCTACTCAGGTATTATAGAGAAACTCTCCCAATTGAGAAATGACCCCTACATTAGCAGATGGGTAGTGAGCTGGCTCACTGACAGGACACATACTGTAAATGTGGATGACTTCAGCTGTAGCAAAAAAACAGTCACCAGTGGTGCATCACAGGTTTCTATGCCGGGACCCTTACTGTTTGGAATTTATTTCTCAGAAGTCCAGGCAAACTTGGACAGCTTGTAGCAGACCAACTTCTGTATCGATTGCAAATTGGAAGCAATCATTGAGTCCCCAGTGATGTTAATATACCGCAGACAGAGTGAATGCAGACAAATGATTGGTGCCAAAGCCACAGATTAAACCTAAATGCAAAAAAATGCATTATTATTCCCTTTGGGAAAGCTGACAGTGCTTACTATATTATAGACAGCACCCTCCAATTGTAGACTCAGTGGTACATGATCTGGGTACCCAGGTTGATAGCAACCTGAACTTTGACCACCACGTATCCACAATAGCAGGGAAATCCTTCTGTGCCATTGCATCTAGATCTAAGGATGTTATAATTCCATTATAGTTGGCCCTCATCAGACCAATAATTGAGTACAATACTCCATTTTGCATATACTTCACCAGACAACTGCAACAATTGGAGATACCAAAGAGGTTTCTCACAAAGAAATTACAGGTTACACAAAACAAGTCTTGTGCAGAAGGACTGAGAAGCCCTGTCACTGTATTCTGTCTCCTACAGTTTGCTAAGGGGTGGCCTGTGCTTGGCTTACAGGGCTTTCTCTGACCCAGCCCTGATTGAAATGCTTCACATTTGTAAATCAAACTGCATGATAGTCACTCACTCCAGGGATCTTAACCTAGCCTCTGACATGAACAGGTTATGCTAGAAAGATAGATATATCTCCCAGAGACTGCCACTTCTTTGGAACAAGCTTCCAGTTCACGTAAAACAGAGCCTTTCCCTGATCTTCTTCATACACAACCTAGATCAACATATGGGTTGTCATAACTTCACTCCCGGGGTAGTGTCCATGTCTCTCTTGGACAGAGGAAGTTGTTATTAACTAACATAGACTCTAACTTCTGGGAACTTCATTCACTTAAGCACTGAGAACTGGGGTGACTCAGGATAAATATGGCTAGGCTTGTAAGGACTTTAGGGCTGTTAGGTTCATAGAAGGTTACTAGGCAATCTACGTACCCATGATCTCTAGATATGATTATTTACTGGAAATATGACAATGTTTACGCTTGTTTCTTCTACTTTTAGATTGCTAAATTTTCTCATTATTGCTACAAAGCAGTGCATTATGAGGCTTCTCTCCTTTGATTGTGGAACTTACTTTAATGTTGAATGAGCTCTTCACTATGGAGCAGTCAGTTTGACCTTTGGATGAAGAAGAAAGCATCTAATAAGTTCATTTTCAGGCTTTTAAAGACATAGTTCTTTGGTAATCCAGAATACTTACCCTCACTTTGGTTTACTGTTTGTTTATATTATATGTTATCAGAGTTGTGCTGTTTGTTGGTGCCTCAGATGGAACAATGGAGCATGGATAGTGGTGTTGCCTCAAAGCAAGAGGTTCTCTGGTTCAATTCTTGCCTGAAGTGTCTTCTTTACAGAGTTTGCATGTCCTCCCTTGTGGGTTTCCTCTGGGTGCTCTGGTTTCTTCACACATTCCAAAGACACGCAGTAGGTGGATTGGGCACTCTAAATTGCCTGTAGGTGTGAATATGTGGGTATGTGTGAGTGTGTGTTATGGAAGAACAGCTGCGGCAGGTCTCGTCACCCAGCAGTGTGAACATTGGTTCTAGATGAAGGCCAGTATTGAAGTTACAGCCCGAGCTCATGTGGAAAAGTGAAAAAAAGGGGTTATGGATGGATGGATGGATGGATGGATGGATGGATGGATGGATGGATGGATGGATGGATGGATGGATGAATTTGTGTCAGAGTTTTGTAATAAAGTTTATGTTATAACTTAAAAGAATATCTACTACAAAAAAATATCTACTACAAATATCTACTACAAAAAAATATCTACTAAAAAAAAAAAAAAAAAAAATTTTACATTAAATACTATTGCATGTATTACTTTTGATTAAAATATATTTGACCTGATTATAACCAGAAATTGTATAATGTTACTCTGTAATCATCAAGTAATCTATGTGTGGAACTTAATCTTTGTATAATCTGTATGTGGAGCTTTTCTCCCCAGGACTCCATTGAAAACGGGTTCCTTGGGCCCAATGGACTATCCTGGTTAAACAACTGCAAATAAATAAATAAATAAATAAAAATGAAACAGCTATAAAGAGCAGATGAATAATGTCATAGGTCTTTTTGACTAATTCAAATACACTGACAAGGAAATCTAAGTCTGAACATATTTTGGTTCACAAGTCTTTGTAACTGTCATCTGCTTTAAATGTATAACATCATGTCTATGTAAATGCATTTTAAGATTATTGAATACAAGCCAGCCTTATGTGAAATGGTACTCTAAAGAGAAAGGCTTCAAGATGCCCTTTATCTCTGCCCACTCTTCCCCCATACATCATGTATTATCCCCCTATTTTCTCACCAGTCTGGCCTCTCCACACCATCCAGATTTTTATTTTTCTTCTTCCTTTTTCACAGTTTGTCTTACTCTTCATTTTTCCCTACATTAATTCATTTAACACATCCTAACTAAATAAGATTGCACTATAATAACTGTGGAGAAAATAACTGAACTAGGCCAGGGGGTTGGGAGCCACTATTCCCCTAGCAGTCATGGGGGATCTAGATGCCCTGACATCCATTTTACATTTTTTTAAGGAATCTTTTTTCCATTAATGGCCAGAGCAAAAACAATGATTAAATAAATACGTTCAGCCATACTCCTCAACCTTTCTTTTTCCTGTATCCTTTCAACATACCTTAACTGACCAAGATTACATTGCAATAACTGAAAGAAATAAATGAATTAAGCTGGGGGTCTGGGGACTGCTAGAATCCCAGAGGACATCCTACAATTTCAGAGCATCTTTCCAACATTTTGAACCAATGATAGCCTTTACAAAAATCACACGTCAGTGAGAAATTCAAGCTTGTTTATTTATTTATTGATTTATATTTCATGGAAGAAGTGAGGTGTAGCCAAGGCTTAATGTTCAAATGTGACAAAGTAGTAGTTTACAACACACTGAGTAGACAAATGCTTGTGGGGATGCATAAATCGGCTCCCTATCAGAAGAGCAAACGCTGTAAATAGCGAATGCTCTTCTGTCGAACTGCAAAGTTCGAAAGCTGAGAATTTCCAAGTCACCGAACAGCTTTTTATTTTCCCAGAGAAAAAAATAGCTGGGCCGTTCTTGGGACTTTGCTGTTTTCTCCACTGTGGTGCAATCTCGGAGTTGGCATATTTACGTTGGGGGTGTGTGGGGGTGAAGCCCCCCACTTTATTTTGTTTGTATATATATATATATATATATATATATATGTATATATATATATATATATAGGGAGCACTTTACATAATCGAATTAC
This sequence comes from Protopterus annectens, assembly GCF_019279795.1. Taxonomy (NCBI): domain Eukaryota; kingdom Metazoa; phylum Chordata; order Ceratodontiformes; family Protopteridae; genus Protopterus; species Protopterus annectens. The sequence continues at coordinate 151,489,138 of NC_056728.1, read as the reverse complement.
TGAAAGCTCGAATTGCATATGGTCGAGACCATATGCTCGAGCTTTCAGTAACTCGAATGTGTAAAGTGTTAAAAAATAACAGTTTACTTAGCTTAAAACATTACTTGCACACAGAGGCAAGGATCCTAGTATGCTCTGTGTGTAAGTAATGTTTTCATTTTTTTTGCAATGTTGACAGGAAACGGGAAATCTCCCATTTTGTGCTTCCACATACAGCGCGAATTGGGAGATTTCCCTTTTCCCCACTGTAGTGCGATCTCGGAGTTGATATATTTAAGTAGGGGGTGTAGTGCAGGGGGCGAAGACTCCCTGCAAAAGCGATGTATGACTTTTTTTTTTTTACGTTTCATTTTAGGAGTTCAAGTTTCCAAAAATCGATCTTATGGTCTCGCCCATATGAAGTTCGGGTTTTTGGGAATTCAACCTTCTAAAGTGAATCCATATCTTCTTCTTCTTCTTTTGGCTGCTCCTGTTTGGGGTTGCCACAGCAGATCAACTGTTTCCCTTTCTTCCTGTCCTCTGCATCTTGCTCTGTCACAACAACCACCTGCATGTCCTCTCTCACCACATCCATAAACCTTATCTTAGGCCTTACTCTTTTCCTGTTACCTGGCAGCTTCATCCTTAGCATCTTTTTCCCAATATACTCTGCATCCCTCCTCAGCACATGTCCAAACCAACATAATCTTGCCTCTCTGGCTTTTTCTCCAAACCTTCCAACCTGGGCTGACCCTCTAATATACTTATTCCTAATCCTGTCCATCCTCGTCACACCCAGTGCAAACATCTTCAACTCTGCCACATCAAGCTCTAACTCCTGCCTTTCTGTCAGTGCCACTCTCTCCAGCCCATATAACATAGCTGGTCTCACTACCCTCTTGTAGACCTTCCCTTTCACTCTTACTGGTACTCGTCTGTCACACATCACTCCTGACACTCTTCTCCACAACACTCCATCCTGCCTGTACTCTCTTCTTCACGTCTCTTCCACACTCACCATTACTTTGAACTGTTGATTCCAAGTATTTAAACTTATCCACCTTCGCCACCTCTACTCCCTGCATCCTCACCATTCCTCTATCCTCCCTCTCATTCACACACACATATATTCTGTCTTAGTCCTGCTGACCTTCATTCCTCTTCTCTTTAGAGCATATCTCCACCTCTCCAGGGTCTCCTCCACCTGTTCCCTACTCTCACTACAGATCACAGTGTCATCTGCAAACATCATAGTCCACGGGGCCTCCTGTCTGATCTCATCTCTCAACCTGTCCATCACCATTGCAAATAAGAAAGGGCTCAGAGTTAATCCTTGATGTAATCCTACCTCCACCTTAAACGCATCCATCACTCCCACCGCAGACCTCACCGCTGTCACACTACCCTAGTACATATCCTGTACCACTCTTACATACTTCTCTAACACTCCCAACTTCCTCATACAATACCACAACTCCTCTCTAGGCACCCTGTCATATGCGTTCTCTAAATCCATAAAGACACAATGCAACTCCTTCTGACCTTCTCTGTAATTCTCCATCAACACTCTCAGAGCAAACATCGCATCTGTAGTGTTCCTTACTGGCATGAAACCATATTGCTTTTCACTAATCATCACCTCCCTTCTTAACCTAGCTGCCATGACTCTTTCCCATAACTTCATGCTGTGACTGATCAGTTTAATCCGTAGTTACTACAGCTCTGCACATCACCCTTATTCTTAAAAATCAGTACCAAAACACTTTTTCTCCATTCCTCAGGCATCCTCTCACTTTCCAAGATTTCATTAAATAATCTAGTTAAAAACTCCACTGCCATTTCACCTAAACACCTCCAGGTATGTCATCTGGATCAACAGCCTTTCCGTTCTTCATCCTCTTCATAGCTATCCTTACTTCCTCCTTGCTAATCCACTGCACTTCATGATTCACTATCCGCACATCATCAAACCTTCTCTCCCTCTCATTCTCTTCATTCATCAGCCCCTCAAAGTTCTCTTTCCATCTGCTCAACACACTCTCCTCACTTGTGAGTATGTTTCTCTCATTATCCTTTATCACCCTTACCTGCTGCACATCTTTACTAGCTCGGTCCCTCTGTCTAGCCAGTCGGTACAGGTCCTTTTCTCCCTCCTTAGTGTCCAACCTTTTATACAACTCTTCATACGCCTTATCCTTAGCCTTCGCCACCTCTCTCTTTGCCATGCACCTCATCTCCTTATACTCTTGTCTACTTTCTTCATCTCTCTGACAACCCCATATATATTTTTTTTTTGATCAGCAAATTTCCCTGGGAAAAAATACGCTGATCCATGACTTTGTCATTTTTGGCTTTCAATTTTGTAGTTCGACATAATAACATTCGCTATTTTTAGTGTTCGCTGTTCTGCTATAGACGCACATAAATCATATCTGGGAATAGTACCTGCCTTCCTTCCCTCTTCAAAATATAAAAGACAGTAACCTTCTGTTTACCACCCCACGTTATGTTAAATTAGGATGAAAGTGAAAGCACAATGGCCACAGTCATGTATTTCCAGCTGATGTCACCCACAAAAGACAATTTCCCTCTAATGACAGGCTGAAAGGAATCTGAAAAAAAATCAGATTAGGCAGAACATATTTCAACTTGCTGTTGTCAGTCATATATAAACATCATGCTTCCTTACCCTCTTCCAAATATTATCACAGTAATACTTCTAATTTACTACTCCTAGACAGTATACTGCTCTTATAAAAGCTATAGTGACCCTCTGTACACACCTCTGAAGTTTTTGTGGAAAGTTAAAGAAAAAATAATCACACTGTACCCAGTCCAACACCAGCTACAGAGACCTCTGTGCAGCTCTGAGGTTTGGGAGTAAAATCAATGAAATAATGGGATCATCTTCAGCTTACCCACTGTACACACATCTGAGCAGAACTGGTTTTAAACAAGGTGGCATTCAAGGCAAGGTCCAATACTAAGCCTGTGTGAAAATCCCCTTACACAGATTTAGAGTGTGGGGCCTGCCAGGCCCCCAGAAGCAGGTGTTCTGTGATGCATTTTTGACTTTTTAATATAAAATTCTTTTAATTTTACCCTGAAGAGTTCCATAAATTATATATGTGCACTGCATTATCATGCATGTTCTGAGACAGAAATCAGTGGTATCATTTTAGACAGACAGACACACACACACACACACACACACACACACACACACACACACACACACACACGCACACACACACGCACACACACACACACACACACACACACACACACACACACACTGCCTTCTTAACAACAGACAATTTCAAGGAATTCCAGTTCACTGACAGTATGTCTTTGGAGTGGAGGAGGAAACCTGAACACACATACAACCACAGAGAGAGAGATAAAGTGTGGGGGGGGGGCATGCAAACTCCACAGAGGAGAATCAACAGTCAGTAGTTCAATCTGAATTAAGCAATGGAAATGTGTAAGCTATTCACTGCACTACTGTGCCAATGAGCAGTTGCTTACACACATCTAGATCCTGCAAGACAGTGAGACAGTCACTTATGTGCAATCCTGATGTTTGAGATGGAAAGTGAAAGAAATTATGGCCAATGTGTTACTCTTAAATGCACTGTAACCCCTTCCCATGCACAGAAGCATAAGCTATAGTGTTGCACTGTTTTTAGTAAAGACGGTGGAGGGTGTGGCACTTCTACTGATGCACACCAGACCAGAAATTGACAGTGATCAAATAACATCAGAGGAAATTCAGATATCGACAGATGACCTCTGTACCCATTAATTACAACCAAAATACTGATTGTGTACCCTCAGATGTCTGTTGTAGTAAAACAAATTTGGAAGCAAACAGTTAATAGAAATAACTGTCACAATAAAGTACTCCAAGTTTATTTAACCCAAACACACCAGTAATCACTGTAAACTACTCAGACATTACTTTACATAAATGATCCCTAGTTCTGCAAAGCCAGATAGTGACTGTTTAAAATAGAATAAATGACAATAGGGTAATTTGCTTGCATCCAGACAACCTCCAATCCACCCAGCAGTGATTGTCACTTCTGTATATAGTTCAGATATCTGACTGTGATAAAAGAAGATGGCAATGTAATATGTTACATCTTTACTCCACACAGTTGCAACACAAGTTGCTTCACACAAATCACAATAGTCCTGCAAAGTCAGAATAATGAATAAACAGAAGACAACTAGTCATTTTCCTCCACAGATAAAACAACACTCATTGCTTCTTTATCTATGTACATCTCAGATGTCCAGTTCTTATAGAAAAAATGTTCTCTGCTTGCAAAGGCACCCACCATATTTTCTCAACTCAATCTCAAATTGTTGCATCATCCCTCATATTTTTTTTATTTTTTGGTAAATCACTGAGTACTGCAGTCAGTCAATAATGCCAGCTATTATGGCTTTATAATTATTGTTCATAAATGTATGTTGATGCAATATGTATGTTTCTTTAATATTTTAAGTGAAGTGGCATAATATTTAAAACTTATCCCTGATTTTAGGCCAATGGAAACTTCAGCTTCTCTCTTTTATACTGTGTCTAAAGCATTCAGTTTATAGCTTGAATGTTACAAGGTTTCTGCTCCATGGGTGGAATAGAGCAGAAAGCCTGCAAATCAGATTCAAAGTGTAATATGATTTGAGTGGTTAAGTTACAGCATACATCCCAAAATGGGCATTGTACTCAATGATGCGTTGAAGCAGTGTGGAGAACAAAGAAGTGGGAACTGGTTTTGATCTGGAAGAAATACCTTTTTCTATGAACTGTTCAAGGTAAAAAGATTTCCTAACCACCATTGAATTGCAATGTTTAGACATAAAGGTGCTCTCGACTTATGTGCCCAAGTCTCTTATAAGCTTTTCATTTTGAAGTGGTATAGTATCACTGCTATAAGAGGGAGCTAGGTGGTGCTTACCCCAGGTTATAGTGATCCAAAACTGAGATAAAGTAGAAGAACCACAAGCCAGTCAAAGGGGAAAAAAAGAAAACTACTAAGCAGATAAACCCATCAACTATCTGAAGCACAGGAATGCCACACTGCTATAATAAAAGGTCTTTTATTAAGAGCGTTCATGCTGATTCACACTAGGAATTCATCAGAATAAATTACTCATATACAATGATATTTGGTGCATTTAAACCTTCAGTGTACACGACTAACTTATTCTGATGAAGTTCTAGTGTGAATGAGGATGAAGTGCTTAATAAAAGTCCTTTTATTATAACAGTGCAGACAGTGCAGACCTTCTGTTATTAAAAGTCCTTTTATTATACCAGTGCAGTACGCCAGTGATTTGATTAACAAATGACTTTTATTATAACAGAGCAGTACTCCTGTGATTCTGTTAGCAAAAGACCTTTTAGTATACTATTGTGGTACTCCTGTGCTTCGGTTAGTTGTAGGACTTGTTACAATGTTGCTCTTACTTGTATTGAACTAGAGCCCATTTTAGTACAGCAGCTATTTAAAAGTGTAAGTGCCTCCAGCACTACATGTATGTCAGTGACAGACTTGACAATGACTCCCAGTGTACAATCATCTGTGAACTTTCTAAACAAGAGATTCTCATTTGAAAAACGAAGATCTAAGAAGTAAATGCCAAACAGTAATGGTCCCAGCAAAGAGCCCTGTGGAACTCCACTGGTCACTTTCATGGTCTCAGAGGATGCAACCCCTATACTTACTGTGTGAATCATGTTTTTAAGCTGGTTGGCTCTCTACTTAATCACATATGGGTTGATTTGTAGCTCCCTCAACTTGCTTATTATATTCGCACGTGGTATTGAGTGTCTTGGAGAGGTTTGGATATGCCGTAGCACTCCTTATGCCAATAGTCAACATCCTAAATAACTATTTCAAAGAAGTTCCCAATAGCTAGGACCAACACTTTACAAAACCAGACTACTGGGGATCCACTTTTATAAACCTTTTTGATATCATGGTTGCTTGTCGGTTATGATACATTCCATGGTTTTGCATATAAACCTCATTAGGCTGATGGGACAGTAATCCCTAGACTCAGTGGTGGGACCATTGTTGTGGAATGGCATGGCAGTAGCTGTGCACCATTCTCATGAGGCAAAGCCAGTTACTAGGCTCAGGTTGAAGAGGTTGAGTGATGGGCCCTCCATTGCTTGATTTTTGTTATTGATTAGACAACCAGGTATGTTGTCAAGTCGCATGAATGATTTATTCTTCAATATATGCTTTTGTGTAATGGCTGGTGGCTTTATTCCATCAAGGATAAGTGAATTTGGAATGGATGTCTTTGGTGTGGGAAGGAGGAGTTGACACTAAATTTATTTGCCAATATGTTGGCAATCTCTACTGGATTGGAGCAGTTACTTCAATTGGATAAGCAATGATGGGTGTTATTTCTTATTTTTTTGGCATAATTAAAGAAGTATTTGTAGTCATCTTTGGCTTCTATAGCTTATCTATGTTTATGGGATGAGCCAAATTCATCAAGCCACACTTCCCCAACACACCAGAAACAAACATAGTAATTGGAAATACTTATGAAGTCCCTAGTGGATGCAAACATTTAATCGTTTCACTTTTTCAAATACAAGATTTTTATTTACAACATAATAAGTGTCCAGTGTTGGCTAATGGACATTGTATCAACTGTTGCAGTACTGACACATTGCTGTGGTACTTCCTGGTAGGTTCATGGGATGCCTTAGATTTTATTGTGCCATTTTTTGTTTCTTATCTAGCTGTTTTAAGTTTTTCTTAATCTGAAGATCATTTTTTCTGCTCTATAGGTTTACGAATTGGGTCTATATTATAAGGACAAATGTTTACTTACCCGAATGCCTAAACATCAACACGTCTTCATCGAACTGCGGAAACATCGATTGTCCAGAAACGCGAAAGTGGAAACATCTAATTGTCATGGTTGGCCCTTCTGCGGTATAGCTCCGTAAGGTAAGTGTGCGATAGTTACGGACTTTAGGGTTAGGGTGCAGGTTAAGGTAAGTGCATAGATGGTAATGTATGTCAGATTTAGTGTATGGTTAGAAGTAGGGTTTTGTATGTGTATGTGTGTGGATTATTTAATTTGTGTGGGTTTCGCTTTTTAAGGGAAGTATGCGATAGTTATGGACCTTAGGGTTAAAGTGCGGGTTAAGTTAAGTGCATACATGGTGGTATATGTAAGATTTAGTGTAGGGTTAGAAGTAGGGTTTAGTTTATGGTTAGAAGTAAGGTTTTGGTTAGTCTATGTATGTGGTTTATTTAGTTTGTTTGTGTAGGTAGTATATAGTGGGTGGTGGGGTGGGACACGTATGACAGTTCAACTTTTTGAATTTCGTGGTTTAGGGTGTTTGGTGTATATGCGGTTCATGGAATATGTGTCGATGTTTAGGTGTTCGGGTAAGTAAACGTTCATGTTTATAATATAGACCCTTAGGAATTTACATAGTTTACTAATGCTTGAAGTCCAAGATTAAGTGGCATGTGTTAGCAAACACAAGCCAAACAAAACACAGAAAAGACAACATTCAGGTGCTGAACCTCTAGCAACACCAGTCCGCTGTTACAAAACAAACTTCAGAATCACAAAACCCTTTAAATCCACATTTAATAACGAACAATACAAATGATTGAGTGCTTTCATTCCTGAAACAGAACTTCATCAGAATACAATCAATTAACTCCAGCTTCATTATAATACACTCAAAGGTTCATAGGTGTGTACTAGGCTAATAGCTCTGGAGCCTTTACAAGCCTAGACCATAGGAGTACCCTGACATCATGCCAGCCAACCTTAGTTCCCAGTGCCTCTGTCAAGTTGAGCCACTGGAGTGATCCCCAGGGTGAATTTTCTGTTTCCCATCCACTCATAAAGATTTCTCTTGAAGAGGGCCAGTGAGATGTTCTGTTTGACATGTATGGGAACATGAGCAGTCTCTGGGTTATGAACCTGTCCTTCCAGCTTTTTCTGTTGATTGTGGTAATGAGGTTGAGGTCTCTGGAGGGTGTGGTGCAGAGGGATTGGGATTTCTTTAGATGTAGCATGTCTAACACAGCTGGGTCAGATATGGCTTTGTAAGTCAAGCAGAGATCGCCTCTAAGTAGGCAATATGAGACAGAGAATAGTTGGAGGTTTTTGAGTCTATCCATATAGGACAAGTGTTTAAGGCCTAGGATCCTCTTTGTGAGGTACTTTTGCGGCCTCTCCAGTTGTTGCAGGTGTCTAGTGAGGTACATGCCAAATGGGGCATTGTATTTGATGACTGGCCTAATGAAGGAAGAGTAGAGGGAGACAATGATCTCTTTCTTCCTGGATGCAAAACCCTTAGTAAAGAGATGTGCCACATAGAAGGACTTTCTGACCACAGTGGCAATGTGGTGGTCAAAAGAGAGGTTGCTGTCAACCTGTGTTCCCAGATGTCTTATAAACCCTTCTGTTTTCAGTGGACTACCATCAATGTGGTAATTCATGGGAACTGTTTTTTTCCCAAAGGGGATGACGACACATATTTTGGAATTGAGCTTAAGGCCATGGTTCTGACACCAGATGTTGGTCTCAGTGAGGCTTTTCTGTAGGATGTCAACATCACTTGGGGAGTTAATAATAGCTTCCAACTTGCAATCGTCTGTAAAATTTGTCAGCCAGAGTCCCTTCGTGTTGGCCTGGACTTCAGAGAAGTAGATACCGAACAGGAGAGGACCCAGGACAGAACCCTCGTAGCTAGTCGGCAGTCTGACTTTGAGTCAGCTACTTTCACACTGTGGGTTCTATCTGTGAGCCAGTTTGCAACCCACCTACTGATATAAGGGTTTATGCCTAGCTTAATGCGTTTTTCTATGATTCCTCAGTGGGGAATGGTATCAAAGGCATTGGCCAGATCAAGGTAGGCCGAATAAACCACCTTGCCTTCATCCACAGCTCTGGTGGCTGACTCAAAGAAGTCAACCAATTTGAGCAGGCATGATCTACCCTTCACAAAACCAAACTGTATGGGATCCAGAGTTTGGAGATTCCATATATTCTTGTTTATTAGGTCCATGATGATGCGTTCCATAGTTTTGCATATCAGACTCGTCAGGCTAATGGGGCGATAGTTGCCAGGGTCTGTAGTGTGTCCTCCTTTGTTTAGAGGGATGACTGTAGCAGTGCACCATTCAGTAGGGACAAAGCCTGAGGTGAGGCTGTGATTGAACAGGGCACACAGGTGAGGTGCCAATTCACTCTGTAGTTCATGTAGAACACAACCAGAGATATTGTCAGAGCCTATAGAAGCTGTATTCTTGGCCTTGAACAGTGCTGTTTTACCTGTGCAGCAGTAATACTGGGTGCCTGGCAATCTATTGGTATTGTGATTGGTCCTTTGGTGGGGGAGAGAGGGGTAAAGTTGGCACTGAATCTGTTGGCCAGCATATTGGCAATATCTGTTGGCTCTGTATAGGAGGTGCTATTGTGCAGTAGCTCAGAGCAAATTTGGGTATTGCCATGGAGATTCTTTACATAACTGTAGAAGGCCTTGTGGTTGTCTTTACTATCTGCTGCAATTCTGTTTATATAGCTAGCTTTAGTGGACTTGATGAGGGATCTCAACTTTTTGTTGAGGCTGATAAGGGAGTTTTTCCAGTCTTGGGACTTCACCTTATTCCACATCAGTCTCCTCCTTCTGTTGTAGAGGTTGTTTATCGCAGGGAACCATCAGATTGCCTTCCCTTTTTTTGGTTCTATTGGGTATAGCGAGAGCCATGCATTTGTGTACATGTTTGTACAGTGCATTGGTGTAAAATTTGGTAGTCATGCAACAATTCTCCAATTGCATGGGTGCCGTGAAGTTAGCCACCTCTGTTTTTAGGAGCCCAAAGTTAGCTTTGGAGAAGTTTTTCATGGTGGTTACCTTTGTATGTGGGGGGGGGGGGGGTGTAGATTTCCAAGGTGATTAGTTTGAGGTCAGATCTAACCAGGAAGGAGTTGACTATTGGTGTAGAGCAATGGTCACCCATGTTAGTAATGACCAGGTCAAGGATGTTGCTACCTCTAGTGAGGGTAAGAATGAACTGGTCTAGGGCATTGGAATTAATGAATTCCAGGAAAACGTTGGGCAAGTGCATTGGTACATGAGTAGTTTTCCCAGTTAATGGAGGGGTAGTTGAAGTCGCCTAGTATGAGAGTGTTAGGTTGGACACTAATATTCTCCAGGTGCTTAGGAATGTGGGGTGAGAGTCTTGGGACATGGTTGGGGACCTATAGCAGGCTACAACCTGAATTGCTGTCTTACCCAATGTTAGCTGCACCTGAAGTATCTCTGATGTCTTATGTTGGGTTACCAGTCTGGAGGTGTGCACCACTGCCTTTGGAGCTTTGATCCAAGTTCTGGAGTCGAAAGGTATGAAATGAGTTATAGCCTGGTAGTGCAGGGGTGTTTTCTTCTGCCTTGAACCAGGTCTTTGTTACAGCACAAATGTTGGTTTCTCCATTTTAAAGAGTGCCTTGAGTGAGTACATTTTGAGATTTAGACTTCTAGCATTGAGCAGCATATATATATATATATATATATATATATATATATATATATAGTGTGTGTGTGTGTGTGGTGTGTGTGTGTACACTCATATATATATATATATATATATATATATATATATATGTGTGTGTGTATGCATGTATGGGTCCACTACATAATTTCGAAATTTTGACATACTGAATTTCAAAATCTCGAGACTATATAGCCGAAAGCCCTAAATACTAAAAGACCAGAAGCACGAAATTCAAAATCCCGATGTACGTAGATATTGAAGTAGCGCTTTTGGTGTTGCGGTTTGTAGATGGATAGGTGGAATTCAGGTAAGTATCTATGTGTAAGTGTGTTGGGTAGGGGCTTTAGTGTGTGTTGTGACTGTGATTTGTGCATGTGAGGGACTGTAAAATGTGTGGGTGTGAGTTTTCCTTGTGTGCCTGATTGTGCGATCCCGGAATTAGTATATTTAAGTAGGAGGGTGTGGGGGGTGCAGGGGGGCTTGCCCCCCCTGCTTATCTGTAGTGTAGGATGATATGTTTGATTCTGGGGGGAAGTTGTATGTATGTGTATATGTGTGCTGTATGTGTGTTATATGTTCGTGATTTTGAATTTTTGCGCTTCTGGTCTTTCAGCATTTAGGACTTTCGGCTGTATAGTCTCGAGATTTTGAGATTCGGTATTTCAAACTTTTGAGGTTATGTGTTGAACCCATATATATATATATATATATATATATATATATATATATATATATATATATATATATATATATATATATATATATATATATATATATATATATATATATATATATATATATATATATATATATATATATATATATATATATATATATATATATAGAGAGAGAGAGATATGTATATATGCATGTATGTATATATATATATATATATATATATATATATATATATATATATATATATGGCTCCCCTTTAAATGGTCGAACTTTACCCTTGTCTCCACTGTAGTGCAATCTTGTAGTTGGTATATTAAGGTAGGGAGGGTGGGGGGGGGTGCAGCTCCCCACTCCGGTGGGTTTTATTTATGTATTATTTTGTTTTTTCCACTTTGGTGGGTTTAATTTACATATTATGCTGTTTTCCAGGAAACTAACTGCTTGGCCACCACTGTCAAAACAATATAATATGTAAATGAAACCCACCTTAGTGGAAAAAACAAAATAATACATAAATAAAACCCACTGGAGTGGCAGGCTTCACCCCCTGACCCCCCTACCTAATTATACCAACTCTGAGATCGCACTACAGTGGAGACAGGGCAACAGTCAGTAGTGGCCAAGTGGTTAGTTTCCCGGAGGTGAAATTCACCATTCTGGGAGTTCGCTGTGATAAATCATTGCTGTTTTCATCTCGTTGTTTTAGGAATTGATAAAGAACCATATATATATATAGATATAGATATAGATATAGATATAGATATAGATATAGACAGATATTTTTTAAAGGTTATAGGCTTAAAAAGATCAGTAACAAAGCAACAAATGGAACTATTGTTTTAACCAGCTCCTTTGATAATAATAACAAATATCATCAGGTTGTAACCGGGAGCAAGGTCCTAGCTATATCTTGGTACTAAAAGTCAGTTCCTCAAATTTAGCTAATCATTGACTTTTTTGTCACTTGGTTTTATTATCTGTTGGACAGTCAATGGTTATTTTAAACCCTGATCTGTTGGTATCTGCAGACATCACATACTACATAACTCACCAGTGAAGGGTTTTTTGCATGTACAATTCCCCCAAATTATCCAAATATATACATCTATGTATATGTGTGGTGGGTGTCTGTGTGTGCATATATCTATACATTTAGCTAGATAGATAAAAATAGATAGAAGACAGACATAGATAGATATTAGAGAATCATCATTAGCCAAATGGCAAAAATGCTAAAGCACAAATACTGAACTGTTTGGTTGACTACACAAACAGTCAAAATAAAAAAAAAATCAAGACATTGTTTTTTAGCAGGGTGACAAGTACCCTTTCACTCCCCACATGGGCAGCGGCACATTGTAAATCCCTGTTCCTGATATATATCAACTTTGAGATTGGACAATAGTGAGGAAAAGGGAAAATTCCCTGATCCCCAGTATCCATGAATTCCCCAGCAGCAGCAGTTTATGTTAACACAAAGTGAATTGATGAAAATATTGTTTATATAGATAAAGATATATAGCAACATTTTAGGTGCAAACATGGAGTATATGCCATTAAAATTCAGATGATTGTACTGGGAAAAGTCTCTCAGCACTGATTGCATTAGCCAGCAAACTAGAAAGAAATTGCCAGTATTATGTTACATAAAAATGGGTGGCCTAAAAGCAGCATTACAGGAAATGAGTCCCTCGATCAAAGTTTCAGTGTGGGGTAAAGTAGAAGCTTCCCTGAAGATCCATTTTTCTTGTGGAGTTAAGCAGTCCAGTCAAAACTTCCAGAGTATGTGGCCTGGAACCTATTAAGATGACTCTTTTTTATTGTTTATGAGTTGTGGAAAATGCCCTTTGAGACCCAGTACTAGGGCATGTGCACAAGCAGCCTGTGTTCTTAAAAGGCCTTTATGAGATTGTACTTTTAAGGTGGCAATACTTTTATGGACTATAAAAGTTGTTTCAAGGTACTGTAAATATTATATAAACAATGATTAACCTTCATTTTAGAAATCCAAATGAGTTATTATTTCGGTCTTTTTTCCTAAATAAATTTGTGTCTTGTTAAATATGTCTGCTACCAGTGTCTTTTCAAACTTACTTTGGTGGAGAATGTGGGTACTTTGGCCATATGCTGGAAACTATACCATACCTCTGCTGGTATGTGCACAATCTGTTCAGGTTATTAATTCCCCATGGAATTGCTGAAGTTTCCATGAAGTACTTTTGTTGTTCCCAGTGGGCTTACTAATAATACCTTGTTTCTTTGTTTCTACTGCTGTTCTTGGTGTGTTACTAGCAAGAATTTTTTTTTTTGCTGTTTCCTGGAGTATTGCCATTTGCCTACAACCATGGAGGAACTGTTGAACTGTTGAAAATATTTGTGGACTAACTAGGAGCTGTTTCACCTGCAGGAAGTGTTAGATGGACTGGCTAATGTAGCAATCACCTGCAGAAATGTGCCAATCATAAAACACTTAGTAAAGAGGATAATGTAAATCCTGTCAATTGGCACATGAATGCTATATTACTGGAGAAAATGGGAGTTGACACAGTAGGTGAAAATTATGTCCTACAAGCTTACAGCGGAGACAATAAAACATATATGACCACGTATGAGACTGATTATACAAGCAATTTAAGGCTTAAAAAAGAACAGCCAATGCTTGGATATATTCTAATGTGCAAACCATAACTTTTTATACCTGGATTTTTTTCCTTGACAAACTGGTAAAGGCTAAGATGTATCACATGAATTATATTTTAAAGCTGTGCTTACAACTTAATACTAACATGACAGTGAATAAAAAAGAAATTCTAGCAGAAGACAGATTTAATTTAATTATGCATTTGTTGACTGGGGTACAACCCTTACCCAAATGGGTCACTTTCAGATTCATCCCAGGAAGTACAAAAGAAATTGCTATAGCTTTGCTATATCTGTTGAACCATTTCAGTTCTACACCAACATTTTTATGTAGGCTCTCTGTATTGCCTACAAGAAGGAGAGTTTTGCAAACTGATCTCAAGTTAGTAACTTTAGTAGAATGGCTATTAGTTAATGATATAGTTCTAAAGTTTCAATAAGAATTGTGTCATGTTTTGTGAAACAAATTATAGTAAGTAATGGATTAACTTCTTTTGAATTTGGGGGAGTGGTCACATAGCAAAACGCTGTTCCACTAGAATGGAGTGCCAGTGGCAGAAATGTGAAAACTGATCTGCATGCTACAGATGAAATTATTCCAGTGAAATGTGATATGACTGAAACTAGAAGAAATGATTCAGCATTGCCATGTTGTTGCAACTATTTTTGTAGAATACATTGCTCTTATGAAGGGAAAGAAGACTCTTGCAACATGATTATGCTTATAGATTTGTTAACAAAGAAAAAGTAGAGATAATCTGCTTTGATTATGATATAGCTATATATAAATAAAACTCAATCCATGTAAAAATTCAAGCAATTCTAAACAAACAACTTTTACATCCTGTGGTTGTAACCTATGATTTGACACTTGATGCAATGTCATATTAGGAAATTATTTTCCCACAAATTTTGTCTATTATCAAATTCCATTATGATACTCAAATTCTCCAGTAATGGCTAAACCACATACATGTTTAAGGTATTAATCATGGTGTTACCCTCCACACAAAGAAACACAGCAGCATTTACTTTGGTAAATCTAGCATCCTTAATGCTTACCATTGTAATGATATTCCACTTAAATATGATACAGTAATCAAGGATTTGTGTATGTATACCAATAACAGATTGTCCTTTAGCCAACAATCCAAAATTGTGGTTAGAAAATCCTTCTACCTACCACAACTTATCCATTGTGGTATCTCTCCAAAGTTCAAAGGAGTTGTAGTCACATGTTATTCATTGTTTACTAGGCCTTTCATTGAATATAATGCACCCTTTGGCATATACCTTGCCAAGTACCTTAACCAGCATGAGACACCTAATATTGCCATACCAAAAATATGTGAGACAAAAAGATGTGAGGTCTCAGTACCCTTAACTACTCTGACCAACTAAAGTTTTGTCACTGCTCAGAGTCATACAGACATCTGAAGGGTGGACTTTGCTTAGACTTCTGTGTTATGAATGACCTAGCACTTACTGAACTCCTTCACTCAAGCAGAATTAGTGGTAAAGCAAGCATCCACTCTAGAGACTTAATCCTATACCACCATAGCAACAATACCATATGAGATGACAGATCTCCAACTCACTGAAAATCCCATTTCTGGAATAGGCAACCTTATCTATTAAGCAGAGTACTTCTCTAGCAATGTTTAAAACTAGTTTGGATGACTGGATTGCTGGTCACAAATTTATACCATGGATATATGGAAACAAATTTACTTTTTGTGGGGCATAGGACACTGTTATCTCTCACCAGTATTGGGTGATATAACTAAGCTTCTCAATGTTCTCCTGAGCTATAAATTTAATATGAATCCATGAAGATATGAGCCTAATTTAAATCACCATGGAAA
Organism: Protopterus annectens; assembly: GCF_019279795.1. NCBI lineage: Eukaryota > Metazoa > Chordata > Ceratodontiformes > Protopteridae > Protopterus > Protopterus annectens. The sequence continues at coordinate 151,473,417 of NC_056728.1, read as the reverse complement.
TGTAAGAGGATGGATAATCTGTACTAACTGTGTTGCAGTCTGATTATGCCTAAAATGGAAGAGGGTAAGGCAAGAGCTTCATATGCCCATTTAATATAGAAACTGAGAGGGGAAATAGCAAGACAGTGACACTCATAATGAGAACCAGAATCAAAGCCTGAAAAGGGATTTTTTAGAAGCTACAAAAATCTAGAATATATATGTGATCAGACAGTAAATAAATATCTTGTGTGTTAAAATACCAAGAACAGGTTCATGAACTATGGTTTGTTATAACTTCTTTAAACACAGTAACACAAACCAAAACACACATCAAATTCAAATACAAAACCACCCTACCTAATTGCATAATGAAACCTATAAATCCAATAAAATTCAGTGAACTTCAGTAAAATCAAGATCTCATGAATAAACATGTGAATAACAAATTTCAAACTTCAGTGAATTGTAGTACTCCTATTCACATCCTAATTAACACCATGGGGGGTAATAATATTCAACTGCAATGTACTCTATAGTTTATGACCTGTTAATGAGATTTTGGAAATACTCTGTGTTATTGGAAACCTGTCTCAGTGATAGAGCAACCAAATACTGTAAGGGGCGATAGTACAGGAGCTGAAGGTGAACTGACAGAGAATTCTTAAGTAAAGATCCATATAAGATAAAAGTTTGCACAGACATAAACAAAGTGGTAGCACAGAAACAGACAGGAAAATTGGAAGAAGGGAATGACCTCAGAACAAAGAAGGGGTCACAAATACTAAAAGTGACATATGTTAACATATTGCTCTAAATCCATTTTAACTGAAAAAAATCTTGTTCTGATATAGGCTTTAAAGAACATTATTGACACAGATGGGAAAAGTTGAGACCAATTATTATCCTGCTTAATCTGTGTTATAAGAGATATACTTCAAGCTTCATCTTCATATTTTTTTAACTTTTGTATAGCAGACACCCTGAGATGCAAAGGAAACTTGGGAAGATTAGAAAGCTCTATTTATAATAATGCTAACCAGTATAGGTTCATAGATTAGTACTACGTTAACTGCCCTTGCGAGCCATTTTAAGCCTAACCAATTATCCCTTGTGAGACTCAAACCCAGTACCTTGTGTTTGTAAGGCAAACACCTTAACCATTAGGCCACCCTCCCAACCATGTTAGCTTTCAGGGTTAACTTAAGCTGGTTATAGCCAGAAAGTCTAGAAAATTATGTCCCCAAGCTTTTTCTCTCACCAGGAATAAAGCATAAGCACTTATCCCATGTAATAGGTTCATAGATTCATAGGTGTATACTAGGCTAATGGCCACATGGTTCTTTTTAAGCCTAGCCATGCATCCCAAATCTCTGACAATTTCTGATACCCTTGATAAGTGTAAGCATTGACCTGGAAGATGAGCCATTTATAGGTTACCTGTGTCCATTAGAGACATTGGTGCTAAACCAGGGATGAATTTCCGTTTTCCCATCCAATTGTCAATGGTGCACTTGAACTGGGTTAGGGAGGAACTCTGCTTCACATGGATGTGGAGCCTGTTCCATAGACAGAGTAGTCTCTGGGATTCATACCTATCTCTCCATATAATTATAAATCCATCAGCTTCACCAGTCTTTTACACAAAACCATGGAATGCATCATAGTAGAACTCATTTATGCAGACATAAGCAATTTACCTGATCTAAGTCCCACTCCATATGGATTTTGTGAAGGATAGGTTTTATCAACTTAAAGAAGTGAACTTTTTGAATAGGTTACAGAGGCTGTAGACTGTGGTCATTGTGTGCATGCTGCTTATCTTGTCCTGGCCAAAGACTTCTGAAACTATCCCCCATGATGGTATTATAGATGAGAAGTTAGACAAACTTAATGGAATCCCCTAGATTATCCATTGCAGTGTGGCGTAGATATCCAACAGATCCAAATTAGTGAAATTTGCTGGTACTCTCTCTGAAATTTCAACTAGTGACATACCACAGGAATCAGTGGTACGCCACTAGCTACAGCACACCACAAAAATGCCCTGTCTTGTCTGGTATTTATTTTGTAGATGTCTATGCCAATATTCCTGAAGCTTGGTTGACCAGGTTTGCTGATGACGGCAAGCTGGGCACTGTTATCTGCTTATAAAATGATACTTAACTACTCCAAAAAGGACTGGAATAGGTACATACCTGGTGTGTTTAAAACAGTCTCAAGCTAAATGCAAAAAAAGTGCAATATAGTAAACATCAGCAAAAAAACTGTTCACACCACATATGGTGGAATTGTTCTTCAGACAGATTCAGTCATGAGTGACCTGGCTACTTATATGAACAACTATGTCATGTGATTATCATATTTCCACCAGAGTTAGGAATGCCTTCCATCTGGCCCAGTTAATTTCAAGGAAATATCATCAGGATTAAAAGAAGTCATATTAATACTGTACTCATCCTTTATCAGCCCTATCACTGAATACAATGCCCTCATTGATACATACACATCCAAGCATATCGCTCAAATGTTAACGCCCCAACAATTTTTAAACAAGACATTAAGTCCTTAAGTGCTTCAACTATCACAACAGATTAGCACAGCTCTCCCTATAGTCAGTAGCCTAATGTTTGCTCCGAAGTGACTTTTAAATATTGAAGCATCCACTCCTACTCCAATTTGCTGTCCCATTTCTGAGCGAGCCCAGTGACTCAACAAACACCCATACTAAATGTTCACCAACAAATCAGCATGACTTACTGGGGGAATAGCTTCCTAATGTGTTCCCAGCCTGTGGAATAAGTTGCTACTACAGATCAAGATAAGTACTGCTTTGTCTTTAAGGCTAGTGTAGATTTTAATGTTGGATGAGTAAGTGCAAATATACACCAGAGTTATCATTTATGGCTCAGTTTAATTTAGGAGGGGGCAGTACTGAGTATTCATAAAGGGTAGTCAGCACCTTTATGTGTGTCTATTGAAAGGTGTATGTGGCTGGGTCTTTCATGGTGTCCATGATCAATTAACTAGTATCATTCTTATGTCCCTACAAAGGAGCAAATGCAGAAAGCATGGCAGTTGTAACAATGCATTCTTAAAATGAATGCCCAAAATTAGACAATTTATCCCAGTAAAGGGATACAAATTTCTTCTTCATGAAGGGCAGTAAGTGTCACTGGTAATTTTCAGTAACTGAAAGAATAAATGCAGTAAACAAAAAGTTAGACAGCCAGGGACGAAAAAGTTAGAACACATCTATCACATCAATGGAGTGAGACCTTGGAAAGAAATCAAACATTTTGTGGTGTACTTGCAACAATCTGGAGTTCAGGCAGAACACATCAGAGAGTATCTACCTAAAGTTAAAATTGAGGAATCATTATCTTAAGTGCAAAAGCTGGAAATAACAGGAGTTGTATTAAGAAATAAATGAGACATGTCTAGGAAACCTAAACTGAGAAACCATAACACAGAGACAAACCTGGAGTGAAAATTAGACTTTAGGAAACAGTACAAAAAGACCCGATACTTAAAAACACTTGATTTGATGAAGAGACATTGGCAGATACCATTTTCCTCTGCTAATGAAGAAACATCCTTTGTAATTTCTGAAGGTGTTTTTTCACTGCACAGTCTTACCATGTGGCTGACATGGAGGTCTAAGCCACCTTTCAGATACTGATGGGTAAAGTGCAAGAATTCCACTAAGATATACTGCAGCATACCTTGATGGCATGATCATCCATTCAGTGGTCTGGGAAATGCACATACCCAAAGTACAGATGGTGATAGAGGCTATATGACAGGTAGGCTTGATTGTGAATACTAAGAAAAGTAAACTGGGCATGGTAGAAGCCAAGTAACTGGGGTACCATATTGGAAAAGGGGTGGAAAGACTACATATAGAAAATGAGGCCATCAAACCTGGTCCATACCATCAATGAGACACAGTAACACAGTGAAGACTTTTTCTTGGACTAGCTGGCTAATGCAGAAAATGGCAGCACTCTAAATGCCAAGTGATGAAAAGCCACCCCCCCAAAAAGATTAAAAACAAAAAGGGCAAATCTCAAAAATCATTCTTCTCTTTAAAGCTACATTTTACTTTGAGGCAAGTCCCCCTGCACACCCTTATGTGGGGGCAACCCCCAGAACTTATATATAGATACCAACTCTGAGACTGTCATACCTCAGAGAAAAGGGAATATTTTGAGAAATGTCATCTCAGACTAATATATATAAGCCCAAAGTTTCAACCATTCAGTCTCCATATTTCAGTACTCAGTCTAGTGTGTCCTGACATTTCAAATGGCTATTACAGAAAGTTTGTACCAAATTTTACAAAAATTGTCTGTCCTTTGACATTTCTCACAAAAGAATAAAGTTTGTGTCAAGATGCAATGGTCTCTTGTAACAGACAGAGCATTTAATATTTATGTTCTGAACTCCTCATTTTTCTAAGGAATCTACCCTGTATTAGATGCATCAAAAGTCAAAAGTCAAAGTCAAAGTGAACTTTATTGTCATTCAGACTGCACAATAGTGCCACTGAATGAAATTGTGTTACTTCGAACTCAGTCTGCATACAGCATATACTGATATTAATACAACAATAATGCATATACTAAAGCTAATCCAACAATAACAACACTAGCACATTTATGCAGTGCAGTCACAGATACAATGACATGCACCAAGACTATTTCACTTACATGTCTTCGTCAGTACCCAAAATATTGCACAGATAATGTATTGTACAGATACAGATCAAAATCAGACAGATTTCAAATTGCATGGAATGCTAACTTGGCATATTGCACAGAATGTTGACTTGGCATCATTAATATTACACATAAAGTATAAGGTTATACTTTCACAGAGTTATTGCATATGTCTGTGAATTATTTCAGGGTTGTAACTCCAGACCTCTTTGACTAGCATGGTATATGTTATTACTGGAGTTCAGAAGTATGATGGCTTGTGGAAAAAAAGCTTCTATTAAATCTGGTGGTTTTGCAAGGTAAGCTACAGTATCTCCTACCTGAAGACAAACAGGAGAACAGACCATGGGCAGGGTCTTTGACTATTTTCATGGCTCAGCTGAGGCACCAAGCAGAGTGCAAGTCCTGGATAGCTAGGAGTCTGAACCTGATAATTCTCTCCACCACTTTCACCACCCTCTGGAGAGATTTAAGATCTGAAACCGTACAGTATCCATACCACACCAAGAGATTACTAGTCAGGATGCTTTCAATGGTGTAGACGGTTGTGAGAATTGAAGGTGGTAGTTTTGCTCTCCTCAACTTTCTTAGAAAGTGTAGATGCTGTTGAACCTTCTTGACAATGTGGTTAGTGTTTATTGACCAAGACAAATCTTCAGCAATATGCACCCCCAGGAACCTGGTGCACTTCACCCTTTCCACTGTTTCTCCTTTGATTGTGAGTGAAAAATGAGCCTTGCATCTCTTCCTGAAGTCTACTATCATCTCCTTTGTTTTACTCACAGTAAGAGCCAGGTTGTTGTTGTCACACCAGCCAATTAGTTGGTTCATCTCCTCTCTGTAGGCTTTTTCATCACCATTGCTGATGAGACCCACCATTGTAGCATCATCTGCAAACTTAATAATGTGGTTCATGTTGTACCTAGTTATGCAGATATGTGTCAGCATGGTGAACAACAGGGGACTCAGAACACATCCTTGGGGTACTCCAGTGTTCAGTGTGATGCTCATTGAGGTATTGTTGCCTGCACATACTTTAAGAAAGTCCAGAATCCGGTTGCATAAAGGAGTGCTAACACTCAGATGGACCAGTTTCTCAATCAGATGTTAGAAGATGACCATGTTGTTCTCCAAGTGTGCCAAGGATAAGTGAAGTGCCAGTGAGATGGCATCTGCCATAGAGCGATTGAATCTATAAGCAAATTGGAGTGGGTCCAGTGTTGCAGGAAGACTTGATGTTAAGTAGTCTTTGACCAATCTCTCAAAGCACTTCATTACAGTGGAGGTGAGAGCTACTGGGCAGTAGTCATTCAGGCTTGAGGGTGGAGACTTCTTGGGCAGTGGTATAATGGTTGTATTCTTGAAGCACTTGGGTGCTGTGGCTTGATGCAGAGAGATGTTGAATATGTTGGTGAGAACAATAGTTAATCGGTCAGCACAGTCCCTGAGCACCCACCCCAGAATATTGTCAGGACCAGCTGCCTTTCTTGGGTTTACTCATCACAGCGCCCTTTGAACATCTAGTGGGTGAAGGTGGAGCACTTTATCTTCTTGGTTGGTGGGCAGTTTCATTGCCATTGTATTATTTCCCTTCTCAAACCTTCTAAAGTAGGTGCTGAGTTCATTGAGAAACTCCATGTTATCATCACATTGAGAAGGTAATGGCCCTGTAGTCTGATATAGATTGTGTACTTTACCACAGATGCCTGGAGTCTCTCAAGTCTGAGAAGTGACCCTGAATTTTCTGTCCATAGGCCTGCTTAGCCTCTTTTATTCCTCTACTTAGTTTCACTCTGGCTTCTCTAAGGGCATCTTTCTCTTTAGACTCAAAGGCAGCATTCCGTGCCTTCAAGAACTCTTACGCTCCACTTGTGAGCCAGGGTTTCTGATTCGCTCATATGATGATGCTCTTGTTGACTGTCACATCATCCACACTCTTTGATATATAGGCCATCATGGACTCTGTGTACTCATCCAGGTTAATTTTCTGGTACATAGTAGCCACCTCCTTGAATATATTCCAGTCCGTGATTTCGAAGCAGTCCTGGAGTGCTGACACTCCTTCTTTCCATAGTCATATTTGTTTCCTGGGTGACTTTCCTCTGTTTAACAATAGCCTATATGCTGGTAGTAGCATAATGGAGAGATGATCTGAGTTACCCAGATGTGGATGAGGTACTGCCTTATATACTAGCTTGACATTGGTGTAGACCTTAACCAGAATGTTTTCTCCCGTCATTGCAATGGCTGCATGTTGGAAGTAATGAGGTAAAACTGTTTTCAGATTTTCTTGATTAAAATCACCTCCTATTATGTGAGCAAACTCTGGATTCTGGTTTTGTAGCTCACCAATTGACTGGTAAAGTGTATTCAGTGCCTCATTGGTATTGGCACGGGGGGGAATATACACCACTGTGATGCTCACACCAGTGAACTCCCTTGTAGGTAGGTAGGCAGGATTTTGAACAGTGTTGCCCCATGATAGTAGCATCCAGCATGCTGTATCTATCTGAAAAAAATGAAGCAATACTAAAAAATATATATATTTGGCCATAAAGAGAAAGAGAGTTTAGTGGTCAAGTGGACCTTCCATTCTTTGAAATATTACTTATGTGGTAAACATTTTAACCTAGTAACTGCTCATTCCTCATCTCTGAATAAACAGGCACATGGTATACAGAGTTGTATCAATGGGCACTCTTCCTTCTCTCTGTCCTTATTCAGTGGCCCAAAAACCTAGTTTAGGTAAAAGAAATGCTGATGTTTTGTTACAGGTCCTACAACCCATCACTAAGCCGAGAATTGAAGGCTATGTACCAGCTGGTATTTGTAATTAGTTAGGTAAAATGCTGGGTATATGTATGACTTTAAAACTGTTGCTGAAGCTTGTGCTAGTAAAATTCTTACAGCAGTGGTTGTATTAGCAACAAGAAAGTAATTTCCATTGCAGTGATGTATAAAATAAGATGACTTGAAAAAAAAAAAAAAAACAAAGGAGGAAGTGAGTTCTTCAAACAGAATAAAGTTAGGGGGACTTCATTGGATATACAAGACTTATGGAGCTCAACAACGCAGGAGGGCTTCTTGTGTTTATGGCTTGGGATGACCTCATCTGAAGATTTAGGAGAAGGCCTTGAAGAGCCAGCCACTGGGACTTGTACACAAACAACCTGTTTTATTGGAGGGACTGTATGATACAGTACTTGGGAAGCAGAGCTATCTTTATAGGTTCATAGGTAAATACTAATGTAGCTGCCTTTCTGGGCCACTTTAAGCCTAGCCAATTTCCCTTTTTGTGTTTGAAATAACATATCCTGTTTGGTTATAAATTGGCCTTATCCATCCCATGGTCGGTAATTATATAATACCCATAATTAGAATAACTGGTGTCACAATATAGATAATTTGAGGTGACCCATGCATGGAATACAGCATTAAGGGGCTGCCTCTGTCCATTAGTAGTACAGGGTGCTATCCTGGGGTAATTTTTTTGCTACCCATCCATAGGTCTATGTTGTGCTTGAAAATGGACACGGAGGAACTGTGGATGGGGAGTTCTGTTCTACAGATGCTGTATCCTCTGCAAAATATACCTGTCCTTTCAAACCATTCTATTGATGTTGCAGAAGAGGTTTTTATCCTCGACAAAGTATTTCTGATGCTATTTGACTTGCTGATGAGCAGTAAATGCATCAATAATGAGTCAAAGGATGCCTTGTATGCCAGACACAGGTCACCTCTTAGCATTCAGTAGGATACCAAGTACAGTGGCAGGGCTTTGAGTCAGTCCATGTAAGACATGTTATTTAAACCCTGAATCCTTTTAATAAGGTATATGTGTAGGAGTTCCAGATGTTGCTTGTGTCTATGCAGCTATATGCCAAAGGAGCATTATATTCAATGACTGGCCTAATGAGGGCTGAGTAAAGGAGGAAATGCATAAGTAGATCTAGGCACAATCCCCTTTGTTTATAAGCTGGGCAACACAGAAATACTTTCTTACAACAACAGACACATGGTCAAAAGTTTGCTCACTGTCCACATAAGTTTCCAAATACCAAACGAGTCAACTCTTAGGGGAAATGTGAATCACCTGAGGAATGCTGTTAAAAGAAAGGCAGGAACCCACAATGGCAGAAACATTTGTCTCACTTAGAAGAGGTACTTTAGGCATAGACTAGACAATCTAGGGGGTTCATGACCAAAAGAAATGATGAAGCAGTGAAATACCAAAGAATAAAGCCCTTTGGATATGCTCAACAAGTAACAAGAAAACTGCACACATATGGATTTACAGCAGCTTGGCATGAACGGCTAAAGGAAATGTATGCTGCTCCTTTTGGGAGACTTTGACTTGGAACAGAACTAAGTTTGCTCGTTCTGGATTCTGAACTCTAGAATTGCTTAAAATTCAATTGTGCAAAAAATGAGATTATTATTTTAAATTTGTTTTGGAATGTGAAGTTCAGTCTTGCATTCCTCTGTAGATAAACTGCACTTAGACTGAAGAAATTATCTCCACTGAGTTATGCTTGTATATATCTATCTATCTACATATATATATATATATATATATATATATAATTATATATATATATATATATATATATATATATATATATCTATCTATCTATCTATCTATCTATATATATATATATACATGCATATATGTGTGTGTGTGTGTGTGTGTGTGTGTGTGTGTGTGTGTGTGTGTGTGTGTGTGTGTGTGTGTGTGTGTGTGTGTGTATAAATATATATATATATATATATATATATATATATATATATACATATATATATATGTATATATATGTGTGCGTGTGCATGTGTGTGTGTGTGTGTGTGTGTGTGTGTGTGTGTGTGTGTGTGTGTGTGTGTGTGTGTGTGTGTTTATGGTGGCACAGTGGTGCAGCTGATGCCGTTGTCACCTCAGACCAAGAGGTTCTGTGTATTGATTCATGGCTGGGTGCCTTCTGTGCAGAGCCTGATTGTCCTCCCTGTGTTTGAGAGGGTGTTCTGTGGGTGCTCTGGTTTCTGCCCACATTCCAAAGACATGCAGTATGCGGACTAGACCCCCTAAATTACCCATAGGTGTAAGTATGCATGTGTATGTGTGGTATGAAAAGAACAACTGTGGCAGGGCTAGCCATTCGAATTGTCATCTGGGCGAAACTCTCAATGTTCAAAATGTACTGTGCATTCGCTAATATAAATTCGAAGAATTGTACAGAGATCGCGGTACAGTGTGGTTTGGGAAAATCATCCCTTTCCTCACTGTAGTGCAATCTCGGAGTTGGAATGTATAGTTAGCAGGGGGTGAGGGGCACAGCACTCCCAAAGGGGGTGGGGTGCAGGAGGGCTTGCCCCCCTGCAAAAACGTGATGTTAGTAATAGGAGTTTACTTTAAGTGAGCTCCTATGCGGACATCACGTGATGTGTTCAGAAACAATGTTGAATCTACTGAATTCGTTCAACTGATTTGACATTGTGACTTGTTTTTTATTTTGATTTTCGACTTTTGTTTTCGGTGTCTAATGGAAATTATTTTGCGGTTCGACATATTGATAGTATGTATATGTAAGAAATAAATAAACCAAGAGCCATGACACCCAAAGAGCAGTACTGTAGATTAAAAGTATAGGTTTCAAAAATAACCAGTGCGATCACCACAGCTACCACCATAAAATAAGTTTATTAAGATAAACAGGATAACAAATGAGTGCTTTCGGGTGGCATCCAGCCTTCTTCAGATTCTATCAATCTAAACAGAAATCTGCAGTCTAGTCAATAAGGTACTCATAGAATATGAGTTTTGTGACTTTCACAGTGATCACTGTATTACCTTATTACCGAATAGACAAGAGCAGTCTGGATATTATGGTAACTTGGAAAGCTTTGAATGACACTTCAGATCAGTAAATGAGCGATTCTGTATTGTACAATAACATGGCTTTCATCTATGCATCTTAACAACACACTTTTTTAGATGTTTATATATTTTTTTGTTTTATTGGTTCCCTGTTAAGTTTTAGTTAGGTGATTGGACTGGAGATGTTTCGTAACTACCAATACTGTTCTGAAGGTGGCATTGTTCTGTGTAATGAGTTTGCGTAATGCATTTTCTGTTTACAAAATGTGGTTTTATAGGTAGATTTATCTTAACTAGCAATGAATTCACGATATATATATATATATATATATATATATATATATATATATATATATATATAGATTCACTTTATATCCTCGAAATACTCGAAATACTGAAATGTCGAAATTCAGTATTTCAAAGCTATAAAGTCGAAAATTTAAAACCAAGAAAACTCAGAACCGCGAAATTCAAAATCTCGCACACTGGAGATTTTGAATTTCATGCTTCTACTCCACACACACATACCTTCCTTCCCACAAACAAACACAAGATCTCTACTACATAAAACCATGGGGGCAAGCCCCCCCTGCATCCCTCACACCCCCCATACTTAAATATTCTCACTCCGAGGTCGCACTACTTACAAACACACACAAAACACCACCAAACAAGCTACATTCTCCTTGCACACACACATCACAGCAGCAAAACACACTGGCACACACCACAGCCCCTACCCAAAACCCTTAACACACTTACACTTACCTGAATCCATAACCACAGCAAAACCTCAGAAGCACGAAATTCAAAACCTCCAGTATTTGAGGTTTTAAATTTCACGCTTCTAAGCTTTTGCTCTTCTCAGGATTCCACATTATGGGCTCGAAATACTGAATTTCGATATTTTAGTATTTCGACCTTCTAAAGTGGATCCATATATATATATATATATATATATATATATATATATATATATATATATATATATTTATTTTACATTTGTTAACTGGGGGTGTCTGACTGAGCTGAAAAGGCCCTTTTTCAGCAGATACCCGGGGAGAAAAGCTCCACAAAGAAAAATTACAGATGCATTTAGTTAGACATGATCAGTATACACACAAATTACAAAAGACATGTTTTTACAGTGGTATGCGGCACATCAACAGTTACAGTAGAGAGAACAAACAAAAAAATATTAATTTAAAAATAAAGGTAATTAATAGATTTGTGGTGTACAGCTGATATTTGGAACATAGGTAGAATACATACATAGCACACAGGTACAGTACATACATTGTAGATTAGCCAGTGTTTGTGAGTAAGAGTGAAAACTATTATGAAATATTCTAGGTTTAGTATGTGTGCCTTATCCGCTTTCACTAGCCTGGGGAGCAATCATGGCACTGCCAACTTTGCTTGAGATGTTGCCTAATGAGGTTTTTAAAGGAGGCTTTGGATGATGTGTTTTGTATACTAGTGGGGAGAGAGTTCCATTTTTTAGCCACTAGACTACTATATAGTGCATCTCCAAAGCTATTGTAGCTGTTGGTGACTTCTAGTAGTAGTTTGCTTGATGATCTAAGAGGCCTTTTGGCTGATTGATGTTGTACTAGGTTTTTGAGGGCAGGACACTTATTGGGGAGGTAATAGATAGAATGACAGAAGCAGAGCTGATTGTAAGTTAGGAGGTTGGGCAGTTCAAGCCAGTGGAGCTGTCTCAAAGCAGTACAGTGATGAGTTCTATATGAGCAATTTGCAGCAAAGCGGGCAATTCTGTTATAGCAGGCTTCCATTTTGCTTAGTTCAGTTTTGTTGGGATTAGTCAGAATGAGAGATGCATAGAGTAGGGTGGATAGAAGTTGGGAGCGACCAGTGGCTGATCTTGTGTTGTTAGTAAGAAATGGTTTGATATGGTAGAATGATCCCAGTTTGGCAAGTACTTTTTTAATAGTTAAGTTGAGATGACTATCAAATTTTAGGTGGGAGTCTATGGTTATTCCCAATAGCTTAGCCTGTGCCACTGGAGTGATTGGAGTAGCATTTGTGGAGTAGATAGTAAATTGACTGTTATCAGTGTTTTTGTTAGAACTGGTTATAATCATAAGATGAGTTTTCTTTGGATTGAGGATAAGTTGGGCTTTGGTAAGGTAGTTTTCAACATCAGAGAATGCTAGTTGAGTTGTTTGCAGGAGGGTGGGAATGTTTTGTGCAGCACAGATTAAATTAGTGTCATCTGCATGCTGAATGATAGATGCATGCTGTGTGGAGGTATGGAGGTAATTTGTGAAGACTGTGAATAGTAGTGGTCCTAAGATAGAACCCTGTGGGACTCCTATAGTTATGGGCAGCTGAGGAGAGAGATAATTTTCCCATTTCACAGCTTGGTATCTGTCAGTTAAGTAGCTTTGGAACCAGGTAAGAGTGGAATTTGATAGGAGATATTGGTTTTGTTTGTTTAGCAGGATTTGGTATGAGACTGTGTCAAATGCTTTGGACATATCCAAAAAAAAGAGTTGACACCTGTAGGCATTCAGTTTTGAGATGGTTTACTGTGTCTGTGAAGCAGAGGAGGGCTGTAGTGGTACTATGGGCAGGTCTGAAACCATGCTGAGTAGGTGACAGGATGTTGCTGTCTGGGAGATAGTTTAGCATCTGGGTATGGATGCATTTTCTAGGATTTTGGCCAGGGGAGAGAGAGTAAAGCAATGGGTCTGTAGTTATTAAGTTCAGTGGAGGTCCCACCTTTATGTATGGGTGTAACATAGGATATTTTCCAGAGTTTGGGCACATAGTTTTCAACAATTGATCTGTTTATGAGAGTGGAGACTGGGATAACAATAGCATCTGCTGTGAGTTTCAAGAAATAGCTGGGGAGTAGGTCTGCTGCTGTTGATGAGGTTTTTAGTTTGGAGAGCATGCTTTTGATTGAAGTGGTGGAAACTGCTTTGAGGGTAAAGCTTGTATTAGTGTTATTTGTGTTGGGGGGGGGATAGTGAGGAAGGAACTGTCCTGTGATACTACGGCTAGAATTGAGTTCACAAAGTGAGAGTTGAATTGTGCTTCAATGGGAACTTTAGTGTCAGGGGTGGTTGGTTTGGGGGTAGCCATTTGGGTGGAATTTAGTAGCTGGTTTACATTTTTCCAAAATTTTGGGGGGTTGTGTTGGTATTTAGTTTGTAATGTTGTGTAGTAGGATTTTTTTGTCCAGCCTAATGCATTTTTTTGCACGGTTGCCCAGTTCTTGGTACTTAGTTAGGCTTTGTGTTTCTTTGTTTTTTTGATAGTAAAGCCAGGCAGTGTCACTGGACTTGAGGATTTGTTTGGTTTATTTACTGAGCCAGGGGTTTGTAGAGGTTCTAACCTTGATTTTGCACAATGGAGTGACAGTGTCTAGGTGTTGTAGAAATGTTTTGTTGAAATATGCTACAGCCTGGTCAAGTGGGAGGGTTTTTAGGGGTGTCCAGTCACAGTTACAGAGTAAAGTGTTGAGGACCTCATGAGAGAATGTTTTTGTGTTTCTAGTGGATATATAGTTAGTGGTTTTGCATATGCCTGTTCTACTACGTATAAAGTATATTATGTTGTGGTCACTTAAGGTGTCTGGGAGACTGCCTGTGTGAGGGTACAATGTGGGGTTGTTAGTTAGGACCCAGTCAAGGATGGATTCCCTTTTAGATTTTTTATCACATCTAGTTGGAATTTGGACTAGCTGCTGGTAGCCATGGAGATTTATTAGATTACTTGGTGGTTCTGATATACAGGTGAACCTATCTAGGTTGAAGTCCCCCCAGAATAAGGGTTTCTTGTGAGTATGTGGAAGAACACCAGGATAAGAAGTCTTCAAGGCTAGCAGGTGTATTACCAGGTGGAATATAGATCACAATTGTGGTGATGACCTTTTTAGGGTGAGGTTGACGTTGTGAGATAAGTATGTCCCAATTATTGGGGAGGGGTAGGAGTTTGGTAACTGACAGACAGTTAAGTTGGACTTGTACAGTAAGGAAGTTCCACCCCCTTTATGAAGTGGTCTGTCTTGTCTAATGATATTGTAGCCGGTAGGGAGAACTTCTGAGTTAGCTATGTTTTTATTTAGCCAGGTTTCTGTTAAAGCAACTATGTCTGGGGAGTAGTGTGCCATTGTGGCCTGGAGTTCAGGTATTTTATTTTTGATACTTCTAATATTAATATTTAGCATTAAAAGATGGTTGGTTTTGTTGCTGTTGTTGATTTGCCCAGGGATGAAGAAAGTGGGGGTGTTATGTTCTGACATTTGTGTTGGAGTAGTTTGTGTTGGACAGGATGGATTTGGGCCTGGGTTGGGGTGGATATACCCACTTATGGTGAGCCTGCTGTTAAAATGGTAATACAGATGTTGGAGCTTGGTGATGAGTGTGAGAAAGTATTGTGTGTTTTTGGAGTAGGAATGAGAGCATATGTGTTTAGCTCTGAATTGGTCCATTATGTAGTTCTTGAACAATTGTGGGCAGATATTATTATAATGTGTGGTGTCTGTATATGAGAGTGCATAATGTAGTGTTGTGCTACTAAGTTTAGGGATATTGCTAGAGTGATAACTTGTGGTGTTGTAAAGAATTATGAGAAGACAGACTAGACTTAGTTGTGTGATAGTCATGGTTATAAAGTTTAAGTTGGCTCTAGGTGGGGAGTCTGAATAGAAATTATAGAGTTGCACTATATGTGGATGGGGAAGTAGTGTGGGTGATGTAAAAAATGCCTAGTGGGAATGAGAGTGATTGGGAGTATTTTGTGTGGAGCAAGATGGTGTGGTATAATGTGATATGACTTGAGGAGCTGTGATTGGTGGAGGTGATGTGAGGGTGAACTGTGGGTGTGGCTGTGATTACTATAAATGTAGAGGTAGAGGGGGTGGGAGGGACTAGGTGGT
Organism: Protopterus annectens; assembly: GCF_019279795.1. Classification (NCBI taxonomy): domain Eukaryota; kingdom Metazoa; phylum Chordata; order Ceratodontiformes; family Protopteridae; genus Protopterus; species Protopterus annectens. The sequence continues at coordinate 151,457,939 of NC_056728.1, read as the reverse complement.
AGGGCAGGGGAGCGGAGAGAGCCCGAGTGTTAGCAAGGGTGAATGGAGCGGGGCAGAGCCCACCAAGACAAGAGAAAAAAGTAAGTATTACTTTACAAATCTGAACACTTTAAACAAGTTCCTGAGGTCTAATGGCTTACCAGCAAGCAGAATGTAATTGCTGAAGAGCACTTGTGTCCTTGTGGGAGACTAGAAATTTAAAGATAGCTCCATGCTCAGCAGGAGTCTAATATAAACTTAGTATTGTGGGAGGGAGATAGCACAAGGGGGTGTGAACCAGGTGGAATGCAAAAAAAAAAGAGAGAGGCAATCAGTGGAAATCAGTGAAGGTCTCAGAGGGGGTAAGTAATAATTCAAACTACCTGTAAAGTGAAGGAGAGAAGAGACAGCAACGATTATTAAGGCTGGGAGTGTGTCTTCACATTGACTTGCTGATTAGTAACCAGTTTGTGCACAGATTAGAGTAGGGAGATACATTAGCAATGAAGGGGAATGTATAGAGATGCAAATAAACAGGTGGGCCTCCAAGTGACACAAACTAAGGCAGAAAGCACTGAGAGGGCTGCTTGATGGTTAATTTAGTCACAGGGATCTGAATTAAATGTATACTGTCTATTGGACAGTTAGGATTACTGTACTAGCTGGGGTGGGGGAGGACACAAGGCTACAAGTCAGTTTTATTAGCACGCTGAGAACTACTAAGAAGTACTGCTAATGTATATTTATATATATATATATATATATATATATATATATATACCGTTTTTATTTTGTTTTATGTTCATGAATGGAACATTATATATTATGTAATATTTTGAATGCTCAGTCATTGTTTTGTTCCATTGTTTAGGGCTAATATCTCACTAACTTGATTGTACAAAAATCTTAGATATGCATTTACATTTGCTGTTATATTCATGAGCATTCTTTGTCTGATATTTGTATGAGTTGAAGGTGATTGGCTAGGCTGTATTTAAAAGCTTTTTGTTTGTTTAGATTGATAGAATCTGAAGAACGCTGGATGCCACCCTTAAGAGCTCATTTTTTATCCTGTTTGTCTTAATAAACTCATTTTATGCTGGTAACTGTGGTGATCACACTGGTTATTTTTGGAATATATATATATACATAAACTAACTTTGACACATTACTACGTATGTACTGAAAAACAACCTTGGTATATGCAAAATCTAAAATTGACAAAGTATCATTTTTTGCAGGTGGCAACTACCCCTGCACCCTCACGCCCCTGCTAATTATATATTTATTAACTCTGAGATTGGACATTATTGGTATAACAGCATATTCCCCAACCCGGGAATTGTGTGTTGTCACACACCTGTCAACCATCTGCTTAGTCATTCAAATCTGGCCAGTAGGTGTCGGCCACACTCACAAATGACAAACTGAAGTGCTTCCATATAGACTACATATATGCTCATCCATGCACATACACACACACACACACACACACACACACACACACACACACACACACACACACACACACACACACACACATGCACACACACACAATTGTGCACAGATTTGCAAGTATTTTTCTGTGCTTTTCCTCGGTGCTGTCAGATGCTGCTTGTGCATATGGTCAGGTTTGTTGATGTTCTGATGTACTCAGTGTACAAATTTCTCCTCAGTCTACACCTGGGTATAGTGCTTGTCCAGAACTTGCTTAGCTTTCATTTTGTAATGCAAAATACTGTGACCCATATCAATACATTCAACAGAATAGGTATTGTCAGGTTTGTTGATGTTCTGATGTACTCAGTGTACAAATTTCTCCTCAGTCTACACCTGGGTACAGTGCTTGTCCAGAACTTGCTTAGCTTTCATTTTGTAATGCAAAATACTGTGACCCATATCAATACATTCAACAGAATAGGTGAGCAGTCCTCCGTGACACTCAGACTTCTGCCTCAAGTTGTCCTTTTCAAAGACCTGCATTACAAATCCTGGAGTGATTTCTGAGATCTAGGAATGGCATTAGCACATTTTTAATAAAACCATGCCTGGACAGTCCACAGTAGTTAGAGGTTCCAATACAGAATGAGTGGAGTATAACTCAACTGCTTATGGTGGGTTTTTTTTTTGAATTGTGAATCCAGAGTCATATTGAATGTCCAGATTATAGTTCCCGGAGGTCACCTGTTCATAGAATGCCTGTGCAGGCTGTATTTACATAGACTGGGGATATCCCTGACAAATTAACATTGTACCACATGAATGCTATCAGACATTTAGAATACTTAGGAATGCTGACATCCGAGGCAGCCTCAGAGGTATTAAAAATATAAGCTACAGCAGAAGCATTGATTGGCATGCTCCTAAACCTCACTGTTCTTTGATCCTGTCTATCAAAATGAGCCCTACATTTGCATTTATTTGACCTCTTAGCAAATAATTATATTTTATTTTTAAAATATGCTGGAACTACTCTGTCGCTTTATTAGTTCAGGCATACCAAAAACAAGTATTGTAAAACTACATTTATGAACCAGTATAACATATTGTGTGATTATTATCTGTCTACTATATAATATTACAGGTTTATTATCTGAATGTTTAATATTTATTTATCAAAGTTTAATTTTCTGCACAGCATTTACTAAGATTGTGACTTATACTTCACTATCTTTAATGCAGTCTGGTGATATAGTTTTGCCTTCTCTTAAGATCCTTATGCACGAAACCTGTCAGCATGCTCCTGTGTAGTACAGATACCACATTACCTGCATACTATCTAACTCCACGAATACACAGTGCAAGACATGACCAGTTCATATTAATGGAAATAATAGAAGAAAACACCTTGCCTGCTAGCTCTGTAGCAAATACTGGGGTTAAGCCCTGACTATGACCTGTGTATCCCAGCGCTACACAGCAGCCAGACAAATGGGAGAAAAAGTGAGCAGACATTTTCACTTCCCCCATCTTACCATGGGAAATGCAGTCTTATCTACTGTGACTCAGCAGAGGCCGAGTTGAGCAGCATGACATTGCAGAATGCTGGGAACAAGCATTCACAGAGCAGCATGTTTGCTCACAGTGACCAGGACTGGCATGAGGGCTTGAGTGGAGGTATGCTCTTGTTACTTACTGATATTGTGGGACTCCCAACTTGTTCAGGCTGCCACAGTTCAAGACAAAATAGAGAAAAGAAAATTTACCAGGCTTACCAAAGATGACAGCTGTACTGAAGGTGACCTGAGAAGTTCCCAAGTATAGGCAAAATCAGGATGGCTGGACATCCAGCCATACAGGAATGACATCTCATCTAGAGTAAGCTAGACCCTTGGATGGAGAAGACCAAGAGGAAGTGGTTCCAATTGAGTGCAGTTGGTTGAATGTCACAGCAATCTACTGAAATAAATCTGAATTAAAAAAAGTCAGGTATCACAGCTGGCTGAATATAACTTACCACTCTCTATCCTAATGGGTCACAAATCATGTGACAAACAAAAAAAATGGATATAATTAAATGTTAATTTCAGATTCCAGGAAACACCTCAATATTTTAGTACTAATAATGATCTCTAAATTCGCCACTATCAATTAATACAAGTTTTTATTTAAAGCCGAGTGAAAAGTGTAAACTAATGTGTTTTCCACTTCATGCAGAAATATTCACACAGCCAGAGTAAGTTCTCATAATGCGTGACATTTGAGAAGTATGCTGAGTGGTCAGGGTTTCATTGATTGTAGTTTGGACAGGGGGGCCTTCAAGCAATAGAAGTAGTTTATCTTTTTAACTTTGAAATGCAGTTTAATTTTTTTTTCTTTTTGTTTGTGAAAAGAAATATGATTGTTTGTCTACAGATTCATGGAGCTGTGACAATCATCCGCTCTATTTGTCAACTAAGGAATACGAGCTGCAAAAACTAATTGCTGCTGTCAAAGCTTGTTTAAATGTTGCTGACAAATGTTGATTTGCTGTACATCAATTTTCTGCCATTTGTTGACAAATAGGCACATTGAAAATCATCTTTCAGTGTTATTGCAGAATCGAAGAATCCATCACTACTCTTTGTCATAAATGTTAAACTCAGAAAATCAGCCAAGCGCCTTTTCACAGAACCCAAAGTGGTAGAACGGAAATGCATACATATGGCTCACACTAGTGTCAAGTTTATGCACATTCATCAGTTGATGATATGATGTAACATGACTTAAAGAAGAAAATACACTTTGTTTCCTGTTGTGTAAGTTGTCATGTTCAGTAGGCAAATGTCTGTTTCAGTTCTTAATATATATCCAAACACATCAAGGGAATTTTATACATAATTATATATAAACTGACATGCATTGCCAGCAGATAGTGTACAGCCCACCCTCTCCTTCCTTCTGAGGCTGTTTACTTTGTTTTTCCTGGATATTTGTTACCCCTTACCTATGGTTGCCAAAGCTCTCTCATATATATTCCATGTAAGCTTGTTTTCCATAATTATTTCATACCTCATCATATCCGGTGTGTTTCACTTATCAACAATCCATTCCTTTAGAGAAGTTTCTAGTAAATTATCCTGCCTCTGATGTCTGTCCATGCATTCCAGTGAACTGTTCATGTATGTCTTGTGATATTCCATTTGTCATAACTGATGTTCTGTATACTGTGTGTTGTCTTTGCACAAATCAGCTCTATAGAACTGCACAATGCAGTCCAGGTGGTTTTCAATAATGCCATGTACTGTAGGCTTGTATTCTGCTTGCCTACCGAACATCGCCTTAATTATAGAACCTTCCTAAAGATCCCCCAAATTATAAAGCCTTGCTTGTATCTTCTTTACCTTCACTGCTTTTGTCATGCTGCTATCCTGTACTGAAGTTACACTCAGTATGCATCGCTCTGCATTTTTACAGTGAGCTTCCAAGATTCGAACTTCTAAGCAGTTTATAGTTTTTCCATCGTCCCTTCTTTGCAAACCAGGAAGTTCTGTATTTCATTTCCATTCTGTGTCATTAATGCCACTCATACACACATATAATAGTGTGCCAGATATATAATGTATAGGTAACACTGAGTAGTTCACTGCTTTTCAATATCTGATATATTGATTAAGTAAAACCTTACAATTACAACATGAGGAGCATGCGCTAGACAGAGAAAAGGAGAATCTAACATGTCTTCCAAACAACGTTTTCCAGTAATTTATTTTCTTACTTTGTGCTATTTGTGAAGGTATGATTGCTACTGTTGCTGTATTTGTTGCATACCCTGTGTCAAGAAAGTTGTGTCTACGTGTGTGTGTGTGTGTGTGTGTGTGTGTGTGTGTGTGTGTGTGTGTGTATGTGTGTGTGTGTGTGTGTGTGTGTGATAGTGAGTATGTGTGTGTGTGTGTGTGTGTGTGTGTGTGTGTGTGTGTGTGTATGTGTGTGTGTGTGTGTGTGTGTGTGTGTGTTTGATACTGGTTAACATATTCAGTATTATGTTTCATGATATAGTTATGTCTTACACTCCATATATTCCAAACACTTTAAGCTTAGTGTGGCTTTTACAGGAAAACATTTGTTATTAAGTATGTTACACACTGGATATAGCAACATGCAAGTTATTTATGCAGATGACATTTTTTTGTGTTTAGAGAAATATTCCTTCTAACAAGTCATAATGTGCAGCATTTGTTTCAGATAGCTTACATGCAGATGCTTCCAAGTTACATTGTTTTAATTGCTTCTATCACACAAGTACAAAAGTGACTGTTGTAGAAACTCTCACATGACCAAACATTAGCACTTTTGTTCTCTTTAGTATAAAAACTTCTTCAAAAACAAAATGTTAAACATTATACACCTTTTATATGTCAGTTTAAAAAAAAAAATCACATGACCACTTCTATCCAATCCGTTTCAACAATTAAAAACACTTACAACATTTCAGAGGATCATAGAATCATAGTTGCTTACTAGGCTAACAACCTCAGAGCCTTTTTCAGCCTAGCCATTCATGCCTCATTTTTCTCAATAATCAATGCCCATAGGCTAGAATGGCTTTAGTATATGTCTGTGACTTAGACCATCTACAAGCTGCCACTCTCCATAAGGGCCACAGGTGACAAACCAGGGTGAGTTTATTATTTCCCATCCATTAGTCCAAACAGTGTTTGAATAGGCTTAGGGAAAACCTCTATTTCACATGAGTGGAGAGTCTGTTCCAGAGAAGGGGTAATCTCTGAGACATGTACTTATCCCTCCAACATGTTTTGTTTTTTGCCACTGACAAGGTTTAGATACTTAGATCAGGTAATTCTAGTGCTGTTTGTTTTGCAAATATGTAGCAGATCCATCAGGGGTGAATCAGAAAACGCCTCATATGTTAGCATAAATCACCCCTCAGTAGTCTGTAGGAGACTGAGTACAAGGACAGGGCTTTGAGTGGTTTGCATAGGATATATTATTTACACCCTGTATTCATTTAGTGAGGAACCACTGTGGCCACTCCATTTGTTGCAAAAGTCTGGTCAGGTGCATGCTGAAGGGTGCACTGTACTTGATTATTGGTCTAATGGGGGCTGAGTATAGTGAAACTATTATCTCCTTAGATCTGGATGCCATGCCCTTTCTTATAAGTTGTGCCACATAGAAGGATTTTCTCATTACCATGCACACATGGTGACCAAAGTTCAGGTTACTCTTAACCTGACTTCCAGAGTTCCTTACCACTGGGTCTACCCTTAGGGGAGTGTTATCAATGTTTTAATTTGAACAGATAGTCATCTTCCCAAAGGGTATAATTCACTGTTTTGGACTGAGGTTGAGGCCATAATTCTGGCACCAGTTTTTGTTTGTGTCAGGCCTTCCTGGAGGTTATCTACATCTTTGGGGGGAATCGATGATTGCACTCAGCTTGCAGTCACCAGGAAATTTGGTCAGCCAAATGCCCTCTGCATTTGCATTGATTTCAGAGAGTTATATTCTAAACAGGAGAGGTCACAGTACAGAGCCCTGTAGGAAAACAATAATAACAGGCCTCTTGGTGGACATTGAGGTTGATTCCCCCACCCTAACTTCATGTATTCTGTCTGTGAGCCATTTGGTGATCCAATGGGTGACATAGGGATTTATGTGTAAAACTGAGTTTGTCTATAATATTTGAGTGCAGTATTGTGTCAAATGCCTTTATCTGGTGAAGATAGGCATTATGTACCATTTTGCTCCCATCAGTGGCTCTACTGACCTTCTCAAATAAGTCCACAAAGTTTAGTAGGTATGTCCTACACCTGATGAAACTGAACTGGGATGGTGCCAGTGTTTGAAGATTTCCTGTCTTTGTCTATCAGGTCCACAATAATTCATTCCATGGCCTTGCATATAAGAGTAGTCAAACATATGGGTCTGTAGTTCCCTCGATCTATTGATGGTCTGTCTTTATGTAGAGGGATGACAGTTGCAGTCCTCCACTCACTAGAGATGAAGCCTGTCTAAAGGCTATAGTTGAATATTGATTCTACTGGGCCTGACAGGTCATGTCTCAAGCTATTTAGTAAGCATCCTAGGATATTATCAGGACCTGTTGAAGCATTGTTTTAAGCAGTGGAGAGTGAAGTGAGGACCTGATCTTTAGTGATGGTTGGTGGGAAAAATGGTAGAGGGTAGTTTCTGGGGGCGGGACTGGAGGGGATAGTGTGGTGAAACTGAATCTTAATTTATTGGCTAGCAAATTTGCTATATCCCTCAGTTCAGTATAGGAAGTTCCATTTGCTATTATTTCAAGACACTGTTGGGTGTCTCCTTTAAGGTTGCATACATAACTGAAAAATGCCTTATAGTTATCCTGAGCCTGGGAGGCTATTTTTGTCTTGCATTTGGCTTTGATGGACTTGATTAGTCACCGTAGTTGTTTGTTGAGACTGATGAGTGAGTTTTTTTGTCTTTTGGGCATAGCCATTCTTATTTTCAGAAATAAATGTCTTTCTTTTGCTCATAGGTTCATAGGTTCATAGGTGTGACTAGGCTAATAGCCCTGGGCCCTGGGGGTGAATTTTCTATTTCCCATCCACTCATCAAGATTTCTCTTGAAGAGGGTCAATGAGGTGCTCTGCTTGACATGTATGGGAAGTCTGTTCCATAGCATGTGCAGTCTCTGGGCTATGAACCTGTCCCTCCAGCATTTTCTGTTAATTGTGGTAATGAGGTTGAGGTCCTTCTATGTGGCACATCTCATTACTAAGGGTGTCAGAACCATGGCCTTAAGCTCAGTGCCAAAAAATGTGTTGTCATCCCCTTTGGGAAAAACACGGTTCCCATGAATTCTCACATTGATGGTAGTCCACTGAACACGGAAGGCATTATAAGAGATCTGGGAACACAGGTTGACAGTAACTTCTCTTTTGATCACCACATTGCCACTTTGGTCAGAAAGTCCTTCTATGTGGCACATCTCATTACTAAGGGTTTTGCATCCAGGAAGAAAGAGTTCATTGTCTCCTTCTATTCTTCTCTCATTAGGCCAGTCATCGAGTACAATGCCCCATTTGGCATGTACCTTGCTAGACACCTGCAACAACTGCAGAGACCACAAAATTACCTCACAAAGAGGATCCTAGGCCTTAAACACTTGTCCTATATGGACAGATTCAAAAAATTCCAACTATTCTCTGTCTCATATTGCCTACTTAGAGGTGATTTCTGATTGACTTACAAAGCCATGTCTGACCCAGCTCTGTTAGAAATGCTACATCTAAAGAAATCCCGATCCCTCTGCACCACATGCTCCAGAGACCTCAACCTCATTACACAATCAACAGAATGTACTGGAGGGACAGGTTCATAACCCAGAGACTGCCAATGCTATGGAATAGACTTCCCATACATGTCAAGCAGAGCACCTCGCTGACCCTCTTCAAGAGAAATCTTGATGAGTGGATGGGAAATAGAAAATTCACTCCGGGGATAACTCCAGTGGCTCCACTCGACAGAGGCACTGGGAACTAAGGTCGAGTGGCATGATGCCAGGGTAATCCTATGGCTAGGCTTGTAAAGGCCTAAGGCCATTAGCCTAGTACACAACAATGAACCTATGAACCTGTAAGTGACTGCAGCATCTTAGAACCAACATGCAATGACTACAAAAACAAAAAAAACAAGTTTAAAATACAACAAACTGTAATATAATAATATCAAAATCAAAGAGTATTGGAAATATCTAAACCTTAAATGTAGAAAATCCAATAATCAATGTAGTCAAACAGCAGTTGTAAATTCAGAGCTCCAAACAACTGTAATTATAATTCTGAAGTCAAACATAATCCTGGAAATATATTAGGGATCATGTGCTTGGATTCAATGTTTTTACCACCTTTTCAGTGGATACAAAAAGCATTTTACATATTATTTCTGATAATTGGACTGTAATAATAGGTAAGACAGAACTTAGTCAAGTTGTTGGAACAAGGCCCAGAATAGTTTTTAAGAGGGGAGCAGACATTAAAGTTCTGTTGGAAAATAACAAAAAAGAATATTTAAAATAGGTAAAAGTGGGGCTTTTCCTTGTGGAACCTGTAGACAATGCAAATATATTGGTAAAGTTCACTATTTTCATGTATCCAATAATGAAAAAATGTTTAATATTTCAAGTCACTTTTCTTGTGTATCGAGAAGGGTGGTATATGTTTTACATACGCAAAACTATTAAGAATGTATAAACACACTAATGCTATAAGACATGATGATACCAAGAATGCCTTAGCTAAACATGCTTTGGCGTGTAAGTTTTTTAAAAAGTTTCTTTTTCAGATTGTAGAGCAACCTTAGAGCTACTCGATTTGAGGGGTGGAGATTATAATAGTTTTGTGGAACTGGAGGAGTTGTTTTGGCACTGCAATTTAGGAGCAATGTTTCTTCCAGGATTAAATGATGCAATTTCTTTAAAGTGTGTCTTGATTGTTGAAATTTATTGGATGGTAGTGGTCATGTGATTTTTTTTTTAAACTGACATATAAAAGGCGGATAATGTTGTTTAACATTTTGCTTTTGTGCTTTCACCACAATAAACAGAACATGTTGGAGGGATAAATTCCTGTCCCAGAGACTTCCCATACTCTGGAACAGACTACCTATCTATGTCAAACAGAGCTCCTCATTAGCACTCTTCAAGAAAAATCGTGATGATTTTATGGGTAACATGAAATTCTCCCCGGGAATCACTTCTGTGACTCTGCTTGTCAGGGGCACAGGAAAATAATTTTCTTAGGTGGCGAAAGCCAGGGTACTGTTTTGGCTAGGCTTGTATAGGCCCTAGGGCCAATAGCCTAGTACCTACCTATGAACCTATGAAGAAGTTCTTGCAATAAAGAGAACAAAAGGCTAAAGTTTGATTATGTGAGCATTTCTACAACTGGGAAGTAACTTTTTAAATTTTGGAGGATGACATTTAATATTCCAACAATACATCTTTGTTGCACTGTGCACTTTGCTTCATTGTAGTATGTAATACATGATTTTATACTGCATAGTGAATATTGCAACACTCAGATCAGTAGATTATTGCAAGAAGTGCATATTTTCAGTGCTTTCATTTCCATTCAGTTTTTGTATTTAAAGTTTTGCAGCAATAAGAAGAGACGTTTTTTTTTATTTCCAGATTCTTACAGAGTTTAAACATGTGCAAAGACATTCATTTAACAAGCTTAAAGTGAAATAAATATGTTGATTCACAAATCGTGTCCACTTGTTTAGATAATGATTGAAAGGAAATTTTATCTGTGCGTTATTTTGTATATCCTTATGCATCACTTTCCTCTATGCAACACGCATGCTTAAAGTAAAACACTGGGAACACTTCAAATTAATCATCATCAATGCATTATGAAATTGTACAGTTTTCCATCAGGCTTAATTCTTATGTCATAAGCAATGCTTCAGAGGACAAAAATGCATTGAACTGCATGGTAATGAGATAATGCATTGTCATTCCTGGGTACGTCATGAGTAACATAAAATAACACAGACAATATCAAGGTTTAATGAAAAACAAATCAGATACTTTCCAACAAAAATATGGAGCTTATCTCAAGCAGCAAAGGAGTGAAATGAGTGTACTTTCCATGAAAAAAGGATGCTCAAGCAAATGTAGCAAATTTGCAAGGAATGCTCCTATTTTTAGGCCCTCTACAAACTGCATATGTTGTGTTGTATGACATAACCATTGCAGAGCTTATAACAACCGGACTTACAATTTACCATGTTCATCAGCTATTAATAATTGTTTTATGTGAATTATGACATATGACACAGCACAACTACAAATTATGAAGATCATTTTCCAGGCATAGTTTGCAGGTGCACATGTTTTTATAATGTAATAAAGATGATTGTAATCTTTATATTTTAATAAGATTGTGTGTGTATATGTAATATATGTGTACACACACACACACACACACACACACACACACACACACACACACACACACACACACGCACATACATATATATATATATATATATATATGTATATCCACTTCCTTCTAAGATGTTTTGTTAAGTAAATATGGCAGGCAGCAGTGATTAGTGAGACGTGTTATTCATTCTGTCATATTCATCTCAAATGGCTATTTAAGGCATGTGTATAGTTCACACAGGAAGACTCATGGCTGTATTTCAAATACTAATGAGTAGCATTGTGGTGGGCTTCAACCATGTGATGACGCTACTCAAAATGGAAAACCCTGTTCCTTTCCCAACCAAGAATGTATGACAACATACTAGGGTGGAGTACTACTTACACTACCTGCTCTTAAGGCAACAGTGCACATTTATGACGTACACACCACACCAATAAGAACTAATGACATTCTGAAATTTTTTATTTAAATAAATCACATTATCTATTACTGGCACAATTCAACAACTGTCAGGCATGTGCTGTGACTGCAGAGATCACTTGAAGTAGCAGCTCCATTTGTGTATATTATAATCGATACTACAAGACATTTAGCATGTCTTGTAGTACCGATTATACAAGGCATTTAGCATGCCTGCGGCACCAATTCTGACATACAGGTAGAGGTGGGAGTCTCTGAAGCTGGCCATCATTCCAACTCCACCTGTGGGTTAGCCATAGCACTACATTCATGGCATGTAAAGCTTTGTTGTGCAAGCTATATTATGATACAAAATAAGGATGACATCATCTGGACCTGCATTACAAAAGTGAACTTGAAAGTTGTGAGGTATGTAGCTGTTTCAATGTATGAAATTTACAGCTTATATGCAGGACTGCTGCACACAACTTGCGGTCCTTAGCTAGCATTCTTCCCATTCCACTGTTGCTTCAAATCAACTTCATCTGTTACAACTATCAAATGCATTTGGGCTTCCCATCATGTAATAATTACAGACCCCAAGATCTACATGCAGGTGTTCATATCTCACAATAGCTCATAAATTGTAATGGGTAACTCTGCTAAAAGTTTGCCAGTTTCAAAGTGTTGCAACACAGAAGACACAATTCTCATTTTGGATTCAGGGGTATAGCCCTGTGATTCCTCATTTTCTATCACAGCCATATAAAACTTATGAAAAAAGAAGGGAAGGGGTCACAGCTGTGCTTAAAGGGTGCTACAACACACCGTAGAAGTTTTTTGTTTATTTTGTCATGGCATGTTAGAAGATGTTGCATTCTGAAGTTCATAAATTGCATGATATACATTCAATCCTGATTAAAAAGTGGGATTTGTAAAGGTGTATCATGTGTGACTTTTTCAAGATGTTTTCTATTAAAATTGTGAACATTTTCCATCAAGAAGTCACAGCAGTTTCTATTTGTCTGTGAGCACTGAAATACCTCTCATACAAAATATATAAAGATATAAATCATTGCATTGTGTGACTACTACCTGGAGGAAAGTTATGAGATTGAAGTCTGTTCACTTCTTCTGTCCTTTGACAATCTGCAGTGCATTAAAGACAGGATTAGGGCTTAAAACCATGAAAAGTCAAAGTAGGAAGCTTACATTTAAAGTTGTATGACTGCTGATATGATAGTAGTGGAGATGCAGGTTGCCAGCATCTCTCCCCTTTGCCCCACAGTGTAATGCAAAGTGAAACTCGCTAACTAATGAGCTGCTTCCTGTAGTCAAGGGTACAGGGTTTGATTCTTTCCATTTCTATTACATGACTATGTGACTATGAGCAAGTCCCCTGAAAGAGACACTTGTGTCCAGTGAGCCTTCCCAACTCACAAATGTATAAAATAAAATAAAAATAAATCAACGTCAACCTACAGTATAATTCAAAGTGAAATTTGGAAATGCTCTTAATAACTTTTTGTGGGGGTCTACCACAGTGCATTTTACTCCAAATTTCTGACCTCCCTATCATTCATCTCAGGTTTCTTTTCTTTTCTGGAGTCCCTCACAGCTCTTCACTACATCTAATGCAGGTCTAACTTTGGCTATGGTGCAATTTCTAAATACCTGTTGCTATGAAAAGGGAGACCTTTTTGCTTCCCTAAATGCTTCACTGCTAATTATGCATTGGTGTTACAGTGGTGAGAGTAGAATTTTAGAGTCACGACAATGTGAAACTGAACAACATCCAGTTATGAAAGCTTTTTTTTCTTCTTTGTATGCCTCACCTTGATCATCAGCTGCTCAGTTCCTATCTATGGCTCTCATCCTCTTCTTGGTCCCACCTACTAGGTGGAAGGAGACTAGGCAATGTGGGCTCACATTAATATTATTAACCACCCCAATGAGGCCACCCATGGCAGTCTGGGAAGGCAGCACAGAGTGGAGACAGAGTCAGCACCACCACATATTCTGACGGGTGCACCAAGGCTTTTCCATAAGATCTACCTCCAGTGCGCTACTGTTTGTATTGTTAGGTTTAATTTCTCCAAGTCATTTGTGTTTGCAGTACCATTATTGAAATGGTCCCCATTCCTAAATCAAGGTATGATTATAGTTCATGAAATTAGTATGCTTCAGTCTTTGATATTAGTAAAAAGTGCTCTTCTCACAGTCTCTTTCTGTAATTCATATGGGGTTACATCTATTGGTAGCATAGCTCAGTACATTTGAAAACTCTTTTCTATTAGACCTGCTGCTCCAAATACTGTTGAAATTATCTGGATATCTTTCTTCCAAATTTCTCTTGTTTCTGCTTGCAAATCCTGATACTTTTCTGACTCTGAGTCTCCTTGTATGTAAGACACTGTAATCACTGGGTGTAGCACTTTAGGCTAGATGGACAATGACATGGACTGAGTACATGGCCATCCTGGGCTCATAGAGCTTCCTTGCCTCCTCGGTCCTTCATGCACATCCATCCTAGTGATCTTCCTCTCTATGATCTATTGGGGCTCATTGAGAGTTCTGGAGCCCTCAGTATGCTTCTTCTGCCAGTGGATGGACAGGCCCAGCCTCCCTTATAGGTCTGTCAGCTTCCTGAGTTGCTGATTGATTCTAGATCACCTTGTCAATATTCAGGGCATTATCCCTTTATACTGCTGGAGATGGCTACCAATCAGTCATAAAAGCTAACAGACACCTGTACTAAATGCAGATTTAATTCTCTGAAAACAAGACATGAATAAAGTACTGGAGTACATTGAAATTTCATTCCCTCGATTAAATTATCCTTAATATGGCTTGTGATGGTTTCTCAAGTCTTAGCCAGGTCAAGTATATTACAGTGTCAGTCATAATCTTGCATTTCACATTTAATTATGTTAACAAGATGGAGTGCAGTCGTCAAACTACATGATATTGTTCCCAAAACGCACACACAAGTACACAGGTATGTGAGCTCTGTCTCTCTCACACACACACACACACACACACACACACACACACACACACACACACACACACACACGCACGCACGCACGCACGCACACACACACACACACACACACACACACACACACACACACACACACCAGAGGGAGACCAACAATTGCCCTCATTGTGTTCTTTATTTGAGAAGCTGAAGATATGGCATACATCCTTGACTCTAGCAGTTTGACTCGTCACAGTCTATCCATATTAAGATATCAGTCATGTCATATTTGTAGTCAGGCTTTTGAGATATTGGACTGCTTGGAATCCCTTTTATTTTAATTATTAGGATGCGGATAGCATTAGCACCATTCTATATTGTCTAATATGGTCTTCAAAAGGCACATCAGTGAGAATAGGTAAATGTCTTAGTATTTCAAATATCTTCTATTATATTACCTTCTTAGAGCTATTTTTAACCAAAAGCTTCCAGTGGACGTTTTCTGACATAATATTTGCCTATCACTACACTTGTTCATTTGATCTCAATTAAATGTAGTATGCACCTTCACTATGAAGCCTAGTAGGCAGTTTTCTTGCATATTGGAAGAGAGTTGCACACATTACTGTTGTGTAACATTTCCAAGTTAAAATTAGACTGTTTGCTAACGTCTCTGGGGCACGGTGCACAAAACAAAAAATGTTTTTTGCAGGACTAAGATGCAGTGTTGAGTGCAAAAGTAGTGCATGATAAATGTATGCAAATCATGAATTTCTTTTAATTAAATGAAAAAAGAATGTATGTTTTGATATCTTCTAGTTCTGGAGTTAAGGCCGGCAAAACTTTAAGAGGTCAATACCCAAAACTTTCCAGAGAACCTGACTCCTCCCCTTTTACCCATAAACCCATGCTCAGAACAGTGTATAAGGACTGTTGCATCTGTAAATGGTACCAGGCTACTGCTTCATTTTCTTTTTCTTTTCCTTTTTTTTTTTTTTTTTTTTTAAGTTTTAGTGGTTGTATTGGGAGGGTGGCCTAATGGTTAAGGTATTTGCCTTGCAAACACAAGGTGCAGGGGTTGAGTCTCACAAGGGATAATTGGCTAGGCTTAAAATGGTTCACAAGGGCAGTTAGCTTAGTACTAATCTATGAACCTATGATTTTTCTCATCAGAGTTTTGATGTTTTCAATCTTCATATTTCCTGTGGCAGAGTGTGGGTAAAACCACAGATGGTCTAATCCTCATTAAAAATCAGGTGATATGGATCTTTCAGAGAGTAGTGGCACACTGTGTGGATGTATTTCTATGCAAAATCATATATGAGCATATGAAACATCTACAGAATTGCATGGATGATGGCCAGTGACCAGTTGATTGTGTAGGTCATGCACAGTTGCTCACTCAGCTTCTGCTAACACTGACAGATGCACCAAGAGTGGGAAGGAATGGTATAACAGGATGGTTGGATGCATGAAGCCGGAAGCCCACCAAAATGCCAAAAAAATTGAACAGATTTAAAATAGTAAAATACTAACAGCACTCATTCCCTCCAGTAGAGCTCTTTTAAGTGTGTACCTTTAACTCCAAGTGGGTGTGGCTTCACCATTTAAAAAATGAAGCTATCATCTTACAATTCTAACAAATACTAATTGACAGAGGTCATATATCAATACAACTGTGTTTGTCATCATGTATGCTTCAAGATAAAATATTCTGACACCTTGTATATAGCAAAGTTTTAGAATTATTAATGCAAATATGCACAGGCAATATTTGACGCCTAGAGGCGCAGTAGGCTGTAACTGCAGAAACTCCTAGAGATGTTACTCAGCTGTAATGAGTTAAATATATCAGAATCGCTCTAGCATAGCCAATCTCAAATCTAATAAACTGATTCATTAAGGAAAATTATGTTTTAGCTCTCTGGAAAAAAAGTCTTACATAATGCCCTTATGCAAAAGACACTACTTTACTGACCTGTCTAACCACAGCCTTACAGACATATTATCTACCCTGTCAAAAACCATTAAGAAACATGTACAGTCACAAGTTTTCACCTTTATTACTGACATCAGTCTCCTATCCCATTCACAACATGGTTTCAGACCATATCATACCATTGCCCTATTACCTCCCTTAGTTTCATAACCATTGTCAACCAGAATAATAATAATAGTAACGATATCAACATTTTTCCTTGATTACTCAAAAGCTTTTGGCATAAGATCACATCAAAAGCTACAATACAGAAAGCCATTCCTAGGATTTCATGAATCTTCTCTATCCTGGTTTATCAACTGCCTCTCAAACAGAGTGGAGGCAGTAAAATGACAAAACAACATCTCTCCCATCCTCCTAATAACTGTTGGGAGCCCCCAAAACTCATTTCTAGACCTCTCACTTTTTAATATATTCATAAATAGCATACACTTAACAACTAAACAGGCTACCGTTACTCAATGCGCAAATGACTCGAGAGTCATTTGTTCAGCAAAAAAACAACCAAGAATCTTTAAGTCTTGGATGATTGACTCTCATAGGTTCATAGGTTCATAGGTGTGTACTAAGCTAATGGCCCTGGAGCCTTTACAAGCCTAGCCCATAGAAGTGCCCTGGTATCGTGCCACCCAATGCTAACACCCAGTGCCTCTATCAAGTAGATCCAATGGAGTGATCCACAGGGTGAACTTTCTATTTCCCATCCACTCATCAAGATTTCTCTTGAAGAGGGCCAGTGAGGTGCTCTGCTTGACATGTATGGGAAGTCTATTCCAGAGCATGGGCAGTCTCTGGGTTATGAACCTGTCCCTCCAGCATGTTCTGTTGATTGTGGTAATGAGGTTGAGGTCCCTGGAGCATGTGGTGCGGAAGGATTGGGATTTCTTTAGATGCAGCATTTCTAACAGAGCTGTGTCAGACATGGCTTTGTAAGTCAAGCAGAGATTGCCTCTTAGTAGATGATATGAGGCAGAGACTAGCTGGAGTTTTTTGAGTCTGACCATGTAGGACATGTGTTTAATCCCTAGGATCATCTTTGTGAGGTACTTTTCTGGCCTTTCCAGCTGTTGCATGCATCTAGTGAGGTACATGCCAAATGGGGCATTGTACTTCATGAGTGGCCTAATGAGGGAAGACTAGGGAGAGAGATGATGACCTCTTTCTTCCTGGATGCAAAACACTTGATAATGAGATGTGCCACATAGAATGATTTTCTGACCACAGTAGCAATGTGATAGTTGAAGGAGAGGTTGCTGTCAACCTGTGTCCCCAGATCTCTTATAACACCTTCAGTGTTCTTTCTGTAGGATGTCTACATCACTAGGGGAGTTAATAATTGCTACCTGCTTGCAGTTGTCTATGAACTTGGTCAGCCAGAGTCCCCCCGTGTTGACCTGGACTTCTGAGAAGTAAATGCTAAACAGGAGAGGACCCAGGACCGATCCTTGTGGGACTCCACTCATGACTGGTCGACAGTCTGATTTGGAGTCCGCTACTTTCACACTGTGGGTTCTATCTGTAAGCCAATTTGCAACCCACCTAGTGATATACGGGTTGATGCCTAGTTTGGTGAGTTTATCAATAATTCCTGAGTGGGGAATTCTTCAGTTACTCTTAAACCAAAAACAAGACTGATCTTATTTATCCCTAAATAACTATCTGATGTAAAAAATAATTTTTTAATAACCACATAAAACATACTGTGAAGAGAACCAATCAAAAACTGGTGATCCTGTACAGGGATACTGCCTCATCCTTCCTTTTCCAAACACTCCAGTAAGCAACTCCTGTACTGATCAACCTATAATCTAAGGCTCAAATAAAGTAGACAAATTTGACACTAACCACTGACTACATGTGACATTACTGCCATGCCCTTATAAGGCTTCAGTGGCTTGAACATGAGCACCACCTAACCTGCTCACAACTATCCACCATATATAAACTCATCTGTATACCAGACAACCATCCTAACTTAAAAATATTTTCCAGCCCTTTACTCCTGACAGAATACTACTCTCTAATAATAAAATATCACTGACAGTAATCATATCAAAAACACTGCAGGTGACTCCTTGGACTTCTCATACCTCTCTAAAATATGGAACACCCTACCCCTTTCTCAGACATAGAAAATTCTAATGATTTTAAACTGTACCTAAAAAATTTACTCAGGTGATATATGGCTATGCTTCTGTACCTATCCTGGTTAACAAATCTGTCCTGCTATGTGACACCCACAAACACAATCCTCCCACCTCAACACTTACATCACTGTTCCATCCTTCAATTTACTCTGCCCCCTTTTCTTCTTTCCCATTAAAAAATACATAAATGTTCACGATTTTAGAAACATCCATTTTCTTCTCTTCCACCTGTTCTTCTGTCCTTTACAATGTTTCCCCAGAAAGTTTCCTCTTGTCGTTAACAATCAGGCCTATGTTCTGTTCAGAATTCCTGTGAATTCTTATGCTCTTTTCAGAATTTTGTGTGATTTTGTATGCTTATATTTTTTCATATTAATATTTTGCATTTATATCACTTCATTGTTACTGTACATATTATGTTGACACAATTCTACATTTGCCTTATTATTGTTTATTTTTCTGAGCTTTTCTTCCCAGCCTTCTGCTGAAAAGAGGTCAGTCTGCTACCCAGTCACATCATACTGGTAAACAAATTCATCAAATACATAAATAAATGCTAGTAAACAAAATTTTGCAGCCATAGCTCTTCTATGATGGATGATTTCTTTCCTCTGCACAACTCACTTTCTGCATCTTTGGGGATCCCATCTTTGTCTAACAGAATGTTACCACCTTGATGTGTGACAGGGCACCAAGTGTTTCAGTGATAACATTAATCAACTGTACTACAAATTTAATTTTTAATTATAAACATTAAACAATTTTAGTTATTAACATAAGACTTCATTTTAAATGCAGTTATTGTTTTATCCTAACATGTACAGCAGTTTTCACATTCTTAATTGCCATAACATTAAATATATGCAGTTTAGGGGTTTGCCATTTCAGAAATGTGTAATTTATGAAGTCACATCCTGATGTTGTCTTAGACATTGGAGATAATTCAATAAACTTTACACAGAGGCAAATTCCATGTAGGAATAGTGGTAAGGCTCGAACACAGAACATGGCCACTGAGCGGTCCTGGAAAGAAGGATCGGGGTGTGTGCGAGCATCCTGACACTGTTCGGACACAGAGGTGTCCGTGGAATACAAATCACCCCATCTGCTGGTAAAAACCATGCAGATGAGGTGATTTTGCAATCCAGGAAGCAGAAAGTTGTTCATGTAGGTGCTGTGTCTGCAGGAAAAATGTATCAGGTTAGTAACCGTGTACCAGAATGTAAAAATAAAACAGGGGCTGTGACAGGCCAAATAAAAGCATGTATTAGGTGCAGTAGGCATGCAAGTGGCAAAAACTATGGCCATTGCCATTTAAAAGTGATGCAATGAATGGAAAAATTAAGTTTTTTTAAATCGCATATGCCACGTTTAAGTAGCGCTCAGTGATGCGCAAACATACTAGTTCGCAAAAAAAAAATTTAAATTGTAAAATATGACATTTAAAGCTATATTGAATTTTCCCATTATACAATCCAGCATGCAGAGTCATACAATGGCAGGTTATAGTGGTTGCTAAGGACATATGCTCTGGTGCAGTACAGTGTCTAGGGTATACGCAATTAGATGTATTTAAATGCGCTAAATTTATTGAATAGCAAAATGGGCCACCGTGTCTCCAGGTACTAACTGTGTAAGGGCTAGAACCATGGTAGTGTAGGCAGAAGAGACAGCTGACATAAAAAGGAGGTGTGTCACAGAATGGATAAGCACATTGGAGCTTAGCGGCACCTGTTTGAACTCATCTATGCACAGCTAAGCAGAGGGGGCATGCCTGGATGGCTCAGTTATACTGAGCCCT
Organism: Protopterus annectens; assembly: GCF_019279795.1. NCBI lineage: Eukaryota > Metazoa > Chordata > Ceratodontiformes > Protopteridae > Protopterus > Protopterus annectens. Next base: position 151,437,256 of record NC_056728.1, on the reverse strand, counting down.
ACTGCACATGTTTTAACAGGTTAAAGAAAAGCTAAGCATGCTCATGTACAGGGGAGGGCCAAATCTGCTGAGTGATGTTTACACTGGAGCCATGGGTTTGTGTGGCGCAACATGGTGCTAAGTGGAGGAAATTGAAAAAAAAAAACAAAAATAAAAGAAAATAGCTTAGAAAAGCCTATCAACTATAAATGACTAATAAGCCCTCTGCCACTTACACTGGCCCATTCAAACCCATCAATAATATAGTTGACAGGTGGAATGTATCATAGTCAGCCAATCACACAGGCTGCATCTGCAGCACACTAGTATAAAGTATGCAGACACCCTTCAAACTGATTTTTCCCACATACTCTGCACCATTGGAGTACATACTTGGGAATTTTAACTGACAAAATGATAGAGGCTGCTGCTGCTTTGCTACATCTCTACATGCTACATGCTGAGGTCAGTGATGATGATGATGCTGAGTACTGGCCCAGGCAGAGTAGGAGAAGAGTGTTCAGACCCAGGGTAACCATTCAGGGGTTGCATGAGCTGGAGATAATAGAGTGCTACAGGGTAGACAGGGGCATACTACAGGAACTCACCGAGCTCTGCCACCCTAACCTCAGACTCAGAGCCAACAGAGGAGAACCCATCCTAGTGGAAACAAAGGTATGTGTACTCTTAAGAATACTAGCTACAATTACTTTCCAAAGACCTACTGGGGACATCATGAGGGTCTCACAGGTATTGGCATCCAGGGTACTTCACCAGTTCCTGGATGTCATGCTAACACATGCCAGTGAGCACATTTATTTCTCCAACACCCCTGAGGAGAGGGCTACCAATATGTGTCTCTTCCACCATGTAGCACACTACCCAGAGGTACTGGGTGCCATAGCATGCACTCATGTGCACATCAAAGCAACTAACTCCCAGTGAAAAGGGTAGAGTCTACAACAACTACAAGGGGTATCACTCCATCAGCTGACAGGTTGTTTGCGATGCCCAGGGTATTATCATCAATGTGTGTGCTGGCAACCCTGGCAGTTATCATGACTCCCACATCTGGCATGCATCACAGCTGTACCAGGCATTTGCCGGGTGGACATCCCATATGACCATCTAGTGGGGGATGCTGGCTACACACTGGAACCGTGGATGATGACACCCATCAGAAATGCACACACAACCACTGAAGAATGCCATAATGAGCCACACGCACAAACTAGGAACATTGTAGGGCGTGTGTTTGGGCTGCTGAAGTCATGGTTCACCTGCCTTGACATATCTGGTGGAGCTCCGCAGTACTCTCCAACCACATGTGCACACATGTTCATAGTATCTGCCATGCTACACAATATGATCCTGCAGAAACAGCTGTGGCAGGACCATCACAGGGAAGGGACACACAGCCCCCCACCATTGCCAAGGTCCCCACTGGCACAGGGGGACACAGAAGAGGAACCTCCTGAGCCTGTCCCTGTAAGCAGATATAGGCATGCCGAGTATGCCCTGGCTTTGGTAAAGAGGCAATGCATAGCACATACACTGACACCCTATTGACCCAGGGACTGACACCTCACTCTGACTCACACACACAATAAAAAGGATGCCACACACATCACACTACCTGTTCCTTACCATATATAGGCTGTGTACTGTGGCATCAGGCAGAGTCAGCCCTGATGTACTGTCCTCACAACTGCTGCAGGCACAAGGTAAGTCACTCTTCTTAACAACAAATGAATGGAGTAGTAGACTGTGGTAGCATACCTATGGTATTGCTGCATGTATGCAAGGGAATAAGGTGGCCTACCAGGATAGCAGCAGACAACTAACAGCTATGTCGGGCAACAGGAAATTTCTGCCCAGTACTGCCTACACCAGAATATGCAGTAGTCCCCAAAGTGGCAAAACTCACTGCAGTATATGTGGGGAACTAAGAAACTGTGGGGTTATAGGTCACATACATGGATGTCAATGTTGGAGTCCCATGCACACCTCTCAGCCTCTCACAGCAAGTCATCTGTACAAAGCCATAAATAGATGTGTGGCAAAGGCACATAAATAAGGACAGTTATGAAATATTGCTCTTACAAACTTAGACAGTGATATTAGAACAGGTCTTGCAGTTGCATTAAGTCTCTGAAGGGTAAGAAGTCTGAAACTCAAATGTCTGTCATTACTTTCTAACTTCGGTCTTTAATGATATGCCAGTATTTTTCAAGACAACCACAATACTATGATAAATGGACTCAAAATATGAGGCAAACATCTGGACAGTCTGTGAAAATGTGTACAGTTAAGAGGTATGCCCCCCTCCTCCCACCACACCTGTGTTCCAATAGAAATGCAGTAATATGTATGTTTGTAGGGTAATAGCAGCAGACCACACATTCCCACGGCTATCCCAAACAACTTGCTAACTTATTCCATGTCCACAATGTGCAGGGGTCAATGTGCTATGTATGTGTGTGGTTAATACTATCAGGAAGTAGAAAGCACTTACTGTTGGCCGTTGTGGCTTAGTGATCTAAGTACAGTACTATGGTTGACAGGGTCCATGGTTTAAGACTGACTGTGCCAACTATTTTGCATGTCAGCTACACGTACGGTAGGAGTTGCACATACTGTCCAGAAGTAAATATTTGTTACTGCAGAAAAGCTGGAAAATGCAGGTACGGGGGGGGGGGGGTGCACATATGGATGGGTCAGAATTTCAGAATATCAGAATTTCGAAAATGTAATAGGTCAAATCACTAAATGTCGAACTGAAATGATCAAACTATTACATTTTCTAATGGCAATAAAAAAATAAAAACAAAAGCAAAAAAAACAAAAAAACTAAAGGGTGTAGGCAGGGGGGCAATCCCCCCTGCACCCTCACACCCCCACTACTTTACTATACCAACTCTGAGACCACACTACATTGAGGTAAATGGAAATCTCCCCTTACAGAGATTTCCGTTTACCCATTCGATGTTCTGGCCTTTCGGCATTCTTGATGCGACAATATCAAATTCGATATTGTCAGCATTTGAGATGCTGATAGGGACCCATATGGGCAGTACACAGCTCAGAGTAACCTACACAGTGCCTAGTAGAACAGCAGGTTGTGACAAGTCAGTGTAGTTGTTAGAAAAATATGTATTAGTAATATGCATGCTTAGTGCATTTGAGGTTTAAAAGGGTTTATACATTTATTCTGTTCACACGGCATGAATCTGCGCAGCTACTAGAGACATTCCAATCCTGCTTATGTCATGAAAATATGCGCAACTATGATCTGCTTATGCCATGGAAATTAACAAGAAGCATTTAATTTCTGCTAATGTCATGAAAATAATAAGTGTTTTCTACTAGTGTCACGTGACTTAACAAAGAGTTATTATTTTCCGCTTATGCCATAAGAAAGTACACAGCTGCTGAAGCTATTGATAATGAAAACAAAGGCTGCTTGAAAGTATAAGCTGTAGTCAGCATTACTTGTACCTAAGCTAGAAATGTACCTTGAATCTAGGTAAAATGTAACAGATATATATTAGAACTGCACAACTGAAGAATAGAAAGTTTGTAGTGGGCTAAAAATAAGCCCCAAGGCCAGGTTATTTTTTTCAAATGTTTTTGTAAATCAACAATAATCCAGTCATGTCAGCAGGAAATCTAAGTAACATTTTCTAAGTAACACATAGTGAGTTTTAAATCTGAACATGTCAGCAGGAAATCTAAGTAACATTTTTTGTAGAGTAATACAGAAAGCTGTGTCTAACTACGTCAACAATAGAAAAGTAACATTTCATAGAATTGTATAAAAGTAGCATACTGCTCATTAGTAATTTAGACAAATCCTGTATTTGCATGCTTTGTCTCCTTGCTGCAATTAATAAAGGGTGCCATACTTGAACCTTACGTGAATTGGTCTTTGAAGTTTTTTCCTTTGACAGATTAGTCCTTCGGACCGGAAACCCTCTCTTCGCCTCGGATCAGATGGGCCAGGTGGTTGAAACCGTATGGGGAAGAAACCAAATCGGTTCTTCTTTTTGAAAAGCCCTCCGACTGAATTGTCATACAAAAGAGGCCAGCCGCTTTCTGATCTGTGACTGAAGGATGGGTCTCCGAATTGGTGATCAATCACGTGGGCTCAGGTAAGGTGAATCTACTTTTTTCTGTTTTCTGTTTTAGATCAGGGACTAGATTTGTATTGTTTTTGTCAAGACTGTATTTTACAAGTCAGGGACAGAAAAGATTACTGTCTTGTCATAGATCAGGAGAAACAGAATAGGTAGGCAGTCATTCTGAAGAGACTATAACAAAATCTGTGGTACCACATTAAAAATCAGAGAAGTTACGTAACGATCAAAAGGGTAGAACAAAATGGGTAATAATTGCACAAAAAGACCCCAAAATCCGCCGTTAACAGAAGATGCAAAATACATGCAGTCGCAGCGTGCCGACAATATTAAATATTATTCAAAATAGGTTAATAAATATGAATTCGATGGAAAATTAGAAAAATCCTCACTTATCAAACTTGTCAAACAGCTTAAAACTGATTCCAAAGGTCGGGTAAAAAAGCAACGCAAATTAGGAATTCCTCAGGCACACAGGTGGATTGAGGAAGTTAACCGTAGGTAACAAAAGAACAACAATTCAAAAACAATGTTTTTAGATAAGGAGGACAATAACTTAGTAATAGCATCGGCCTCTCCACCTCCCTTACCAGAATATGAAGCAAGTGAACAGGTTAGTCCTCCCCCACGATATCCTGTTGTCACTGAAAATAGAGACATTGTAAAAATAAAACCATTTATTAGAGATCCCATTGGGACCAGGTCTCGAACACGGGCAGGTAACTCAAATGAAGGCATTGAGTTATATCAAATGGTTAAGAATTCACAATCTATGAGTGAAGAAGAAATATGTCCACTTATAGAAGTACCTAATCCTCAGGCAGGACAAGATAATCAGGACCCAACTATTTTAGTGTATGGACCCTGGACACCAGAAGATATCCGGAAAGCCACTGAGGGAATTCCCCATCCAAAAGTTAATTTTAGAAAATTCTCAGAAGATTTACAAGGAATGAGGCTGAGTTATAACTTAAACGGAGAAGAGGTAGAAAAAGTAGTTAGACAAATTGTGGGGCCAGATTGGCACATGATTAGTGGCAACTGGAATCCCATGACGCTGCACACAGGCCCCTCCCACATAGCAGCGCAGAACTAGACAACAGAGTAAAAGGTCTTACAGACCAGACCGCATCTCTGAAAAATGGAAGCCTAGGGCAGATTGGACTTGCATTAATCAATGCATTCAACAAGAAGGTGAAACTATTGACCGGTATTATGCCAGATTATTAGAATGTTTTAATAACCACTGTGGAATGCAGGTTCCTGAAGATCAAACACAAGATTCCCCATATGAACAGCAGTTAAAGAATGCATTTTTAAAAGGCAGTATTGCACCCATAAGCAGTTTTATTACAAAACACATGGTAGACCATCATACAAGCAGGTTACAGTCATTACTTGAATATGCTAGGCATGTCGAAGGGCATTTTAATAGCAAAAAGAAAAAGAAAGCTGAATTATTTTCTGTAGAAGATGGAGCAGAAGTTTATGTAGTACAGTCCGGGAAAAAGGGCAAGAAAAATGCACAGGGAAACAAACAATCTGATCAGCGATCAGAGGACTTTGAAGGGCGAAAGAAAAGGGGTGAATGTTTCAAATGCGGTAAAAAGGGACACTTGGCAAAGGATTTCAGGAAAAATAAGAAGGCAACCACGGAAGACAAGGAGGGTGAGGACTGACTATATGGTAGTCAAGAATCACTAGAAGGGGATAGCAGAGAAAGGGCAAATGAGAATGTGATAGAGGGAGTAGAGGATGTGACAGAAGAGATAGAGGAAGTGCAAGAAGTTAGTGACAATGAAGAAAATGAAATATTAGGCCTAGCTTTATTGAGCTTGGAGCTCTATTTAGCAGGCACAAAACCAAAAGTTATACTCTTGGTAGAAGGGAGGGAAGTCAAATTCTTGTGTGACTCAGGGGCATCACGAACCCTGATACATCCCTCCAAACTGCCAGAAAACAGAGTCACCTGACTACATACTGGTAAAAGCAGCTAATGAACAGCTGTATTGGGAGCCCCTCTCCCGTAACATTGCAATAACTGATCCTGTTTCAGGATTGACTCAGAAAAGCAAAATTGTTGTTTCTGCAAAATGCCCAGTAAACCTCTTGGGCAGAGAACTTATGCAGCTATTTGGTATAGCAGTAGTCCCAACCATGCAGGGTATGGAAGCACAGTGAGAAAATGATACCTTTGCAGTGCAATCGGAGGGTGAAATGTTTTATTGGTACAGCCAGGACTTGGTTATGACTGGTCCAGGGACTGTGACCGAAGAATTAATGAATGTAGCCATCAGCAAGTTCCCCTCCCTTGACATTGATAAACAACACCTGTTGCACTGTACCCTGTATTATTGCAACACACCAGGACCTGACAAGGAAATATGAGCAAGAATTGTTTAAAAATCATGCAAACAGATTGATATTATGTAATCTGTACTGGGACACAGTAGGGAACAGTGTAGCCAGCTGTTCATTGCCCCAGGAGTTCTTCACACTTTATAAATCTAATCCATTACCACATGTTAGCTTAACCAAGAACAAAAACATAGAATGGGCAGACCTAGGAGAAAAAGTCACGAGATGGGAGAAACAGACAGAATTAGAACTGTCAGAAGAACAGGGAATACAAATACAGAAGCTGAATTGGATAACTCAGACCCACCCAGCTGTACACTCGCAGTCTAGCAAGGACAGCTGATTAGCACTCCTATTAAAGGAGGAAGAGAGTGCCTTACAAAATATACCAGAGACTCTCTGGTCAACAGGAAAGTCAGATGTAGGACTTATTCGTACAGCAGAACCAGTAACTATCACACCAAAGTCAGCATTTAGACCACAGAAAAGACAGTATCCCTTAAGAAAAGATGCAGAGGCAGGGATAAAGCCTATTATAGCAGCTTTACTTAAAGGAGGGATACTAGTAGACTCTCCTGATTTACCATGTAACACACCCTTATTTTCTGTTAAAAAGGCAAATGGAGAATGGCGTATGGTCCAAGATTTACAAGCTGTAAATGATGCAGTAATACCAAGGGCACCTACAGTGCCAGACCCACATACCCTGTTGAATTATTTAAAACCTCAACAGAAGTATTTTTCTGTGGTAGACATTAGCAATGCGTTCTTTATGATACCGATACACCCTGACAGCCAGTATTGGTTTGCATTCACATTTCAGGGGAAAAGGTATACATATACGCGACTACCACAGGGATATTGTGAAAGTCCAACAATATTCTCACAAGAAATGGCAAGCAACTTGGCGGGATTTACCCCACCAAGAGGCAGTCAGATTTTACTTTATGTTGATGACATCTTGCTGGCGGCCCCCACCCAACAAGATTGTAGAGAAGATACCATAGCGCTATTATGATTTCTAGCCACTGAAGGACATAAGGTAAACAAAAATAAACTGCAGCTTTGGAAAAAACAAGTTAAATACCTAGGATATGTAATATCCAAAGAAGGTAGAACATTAGATGAGGACAGAAAAGTAGCAATTTTGCAAGCACTAAAACCCACTACCAAGAAGGAAATGATGTCCTTCCTGGGTACAACTAATTTTTGCCGGAGCTGGATTCCAAACTATGCCTTGGAATCTGCACCTCTGACTGACCTGATATATAAGAAGCCTATGGCAGCACAGGATTTGTTACAATGGACACCAGAGGCAGAATCTGCTTTCTGCAAACTGAAACAGTTAATAAAGTCCTCATTAGTTCTGGGATTACCAAACTACCATAAACGTTTTTTCCAAACTGTAGATTGTAAGCAAGGTTATATGACATCAGTGTTAACATAACAGCATGGGGACAAGCAACGCCCCATTGCTAACTTTTCATCACAACTAGACCCAGTGGCACGGTCCTTACCTCACTGTGTACAAGCAGTAGTTGCAGCTGCAATGGCAGTACAGGCTTCGGCCTCAGTAGTCTTATTCCACCCTCTCACTTTGAGAGTACCTCATGCAGTCGCAATTATTTTACTGCAAGAGAAAGTAGCATATCTTTCCCCTGCTAGGCATCTTTCCTGTATGACCATATTGTTGAGTCAACCTCACATGACAATTGAATGATGCACAACTTTGAACCCTTCTACCTTGCTCCCAACCCCTGCAGATGGCACACCACACCACTGCCTGCAGGTAATTGAGCAAAAGACACTACCTAGAAAAGATCTCACGGATGTCCCCTTGGATGATGCCAAGGTGACATACTACGTGGATGGTTCGTGTAAAAGGGGTCCTGCAGGACAGAACCTAATAGGATATGCAGTAGTTTCTGATACTGAGATTATAGAAGCAAAACCTTTACCACATAACTTATCTGCACAGGCAGCAGAATTGATTGCCTTGACATGGGCATGTACCTTAGCAAAGGGTAAATGTGTAAACATTTTTACTGACAGCCAGTACGCTTTTTCTACTGAACATGTTTTTGCGCAACAGTGGAAAAAACGAGGAATGATAACATCTACTGGCAAACTTATCAATCATGCACAGTTTATTTTAGTTCTTTTAGAATCTATTCAGTTACCTCAGAAAGTAGCTATTTGTAAATGCACAGCTCACACCAAGCAACAAGATAGGATTTCAAAAGGTAATGCGAGAGCTTCTACAGCTGCAAAACAAGCAGCTTCGGAAGTATTTCTTTTAAATGAGGAACTACAACCCTCTGAGATTTTAGACATAGAAATGTTAAAAACAAAGCAGACACTCACTACGCAAGCTGAAAAACAAAGATGGGTAAAATGAGGAGCAATTCTCGAAAAGGGGCTGTACATCTCTAAAGAAGGGAAACCGATACTACCATCTAATTTGTTTGGATATGCAACTTTGTTGAGCCATGGGCAGTGCCATGTCTCAACAGGGGGGGATGGTACATCTGGTGAACCAGGTGTTTACAATGTATGGATTTACAAACTACTCTAAAAAATTTTTGTTTGATGTGCCAAATTTGTAACAAACATCATGCACAAGGGACATTAAAGCCCAAGCAAGGGAGTTTCCCTACACCACCATATCCGTTTCACACTATCTGTATGGATTTCATAGAATTGAACAAATGTGAAAATAAGAAGTATTGTCTTGTCATTGTAGATATGTTTTCCAGATGGGTGGAAGCCTTTCCAACCAAAAATCCAGATGCAGCTACGGTGGCAAAAGTACTTGTCAAAGAAATTATCCCTATATTCGACATTCCAGAAAGGATCTACAGTGACAACGGTACACACTTTGTAAACCAAACCATACAGCAGTTAAGTAAGCATTTTGGTATTTCTTTAAAAAATCATTGTGCATACCATTCACAATCTGCAGGGCTAGTTGAGAGGCATAATGGAATATTAAAGAATAAATTAAGAAAATTAATAGCTGAGACAGGAAAGAATTGGCTGTATTGTTTGCCCCTGGCACTGTTGAGCATGAGAACTGTTCCGACTGCAAAAGGATTGACTCCTTTTGAAAAACTGTTTGGAAGGGCTTATTATACACCCCAGTGGAAACTTCTCATGTCCGCAGACCAGGAAGCTGACTGTACACTAGCTGAATATATGAGAAATGTGTTGAATTCTAAACATCTGTTGCAGTCAAATTCTGTTTCAGATAAAGAACAAACCGAAACATCGGAAGTGGCAGTGATCCCATGGGACTGGGTGTGGGTGAAAAATATAAAGAAGGAAAACTGGACATCACCAAGGTGGGAAGGTCCATACCAAGTGCTTCTTTCGACACCCACTGCAGTCAAGATAGCAGAGCGAGCCTCGTGGATCCACCTGATGCTCTGCAAACTAGTTAAGAACTTTGAACTGGACAAAAATCTTACCTCTCCATCGGGGTCCTCAGCACAAAGTCTGGCTACAAAGGGGGGTCAGATCAATAGGACTGATCCGTCTCAACCCCAGCGAAGAAACCATCGGTGCTGAAAGTCCTATTAGGGCAGAGAGTAAGATCACATGTCAAAAGCAAAAATTATAGAATCCAGAAAAATCCAAATAAAACTACTCGGAAGAGTTGGAGAAAACAGGAATGCAGAACAACCGTTTCCTCAGAAGTATTGCATAATCATCCTGTTAACTGTACTAGTGACAACAATCTTTTTGTTGTGGCCATTCCTTTTCCCAGCCACACAAACTGAACTGAATAAACGTGGAGAGTTGCACGTAGAGTGGCACCCAAACTTCAACACTTACCAGGCAATCAAATATGTTAACTTCAGTCCCCCTAGGAGCCAACAAGACCTGAGAAAATTTAGTCTATGATACATCAGATGTTACATCACAAGATAAAGTAGCATTGCACTTGTCTGTTCGACAGAAGGGGACTGTGAGTTTTTACAAAAATGATACAGTTCAGGTGGGTTGGAGCAATTGCAATGTGACTGTTCCCTATAGATGCTACAATAAAACTGATAACACAGGTTCCTACTGCAACACAAGCTATGATTCATTTTTTGAACTGATGCATAGGACAACTGATGAAGTAAAACATAATGCTGATCTTTATAAACAACTGATTATAGTTGACAAAAAAAATGTTTCATCCAGAACCAGGACATAGTAAAGTTACTACCAAAGTAGAAGATTGTTATTTTGTATGTGGTAGGAAAGCATACAAGTGGTTACCTGAGAATTGGTCCGGCAGTTGTTATTTGGGGTACCTGGTTCTGGCCATACGACACACAGCAGTTTTACCTCAGGGGAAAATTCGAAATGTTCGACGAGAAATCAAGAAGCCTGTCAATCCAGTAGGGCAAATCAATGCGGGCTGGAAAAACCATCATGCTGTGGGCCTAGGGAAAAATGGACTGTCGCATATGGACTTGGGTGATACCATCATCTCGTGGGCAGGTGTATTGCCAGCATATGGAGCAACAAAATCAATCTGGGAACTGCGAAAACTGTCTAAACTTCTCGAAATAATGAGCAATGCAACCTTTTCCGCTCTAGAATTGGTGACTGATGAACTGACTGCCATGAGAACTGTAGTGCATCAAAACCACATGGCTCTTGACTTCACCCTAGCAGCAAGAGGATTTACTTCTGCTTTAATCCAGGAGGAGTGCTGTTCGTATATTCCTGACCACAAAAACAAAATAGACAATCACCTTGAGGTAATTCAGCAAGTGTCGGCTATGACCAAACCAGGACCAAATCCATTGATGGACTTTTTCCAGAGATTGTTTGGGGGGTGGGGCAGTATCCTGATGAACATTCTGATTGCCATCTGTGTAGGAATGATTTTACTGGTGGTATGTGTTTGCTGCTGCATCCCCTGCATGGAAAGACTGATTAAAGACTTTATAGACATGTCAGTTTCAGAAACCTTATACCAAGGTGCTGAACTTGAAGAATTGTTGAAAAATTGAAAATGCTTTCACAAGTTTAAACTGAATGACTCTCTTAACTGCAAATCCTGAGTAGGAAGAGGTTAGGGGAAGAAATAGCTGTTTATGCTTATTTTGAAAGTAGAATAAAAGTATTAAAAGGGGGGAAATATTAGAAAAATATGTATTAGTAATATGCATGCTTAGTGCATTCGAGGTTTAAAAGGGTTAATACATTTATTCTGTTCACACTGCATGAATCTGCACAGCTACTAGAGACATTCCAATCCTGCTTATGTCATGAAAATATGTACAGCTATGATCTGCTTATGCCATGGAAATTAACAAAAAGCATTTAATTTCTGCTAATATCAATGAAAATAATAAGAAGTGTTTTCCACTAGTGTCATGAGACTTAACAAAGAGTTATTGATTTTCTGCTTATGCCATGAGAAAGTGCACAGCTGCTGAAGCTATTGATAATGAAAGCAAAGGCTGCTTGAAAGTATAAACCGTAGTCAGCATTACTTGTACCTAAGCTAGAAATGTACCTTGAATCTAGGTAAAATGTAACACATATATATTAGAGCTGCACAATTGAAAAATAGAAAGTTTGTAGTGGGCTAAAAATAAGCCCCAAGGCCAGGTTGTTTTTCTCAAATGTTTTTGTAAATCAACAATAATCCAGTCATGTCAGCAGGAAATCTAAGTAACATTTTCTATGTAACACATAGTGAGTTTTAAATCTGAACATGTCAGAAGGAAATCTAAGTAACATTTTCTGTAGAGTAATACAAAAAGCTGTGTCTGACTACGTCAACAATAGAAAAGTAACATTTCATAGAATTGTATAAAAGTAGCATACTGCTCATTAGTAATTTAGACAAATCCTGTATTTGCATGCTTTGTCTCCTTGCTGCAAGTAATAAAGGATGCCATACTTGAACCTTACGTGAATTGGTCTTTGAAGTTTTTTCCTTTGACAGTAGTGCCAGATTATACATGCCTGCCACATTACTGTGTCAGTACTGGCAAGTCAGGGGGCACCATCCATATCCCTGGAATGACATGGTGTCACAGAATGTCCACACATATGCCTCATATATCTGTTCTACTTGTCATAATATTGCATTTGACTGCCAAACTATTTGCGAAACAATAAAGGTTGATGTGTAAACATCAATGATAGAGAGATGAGAAGCAGAAGTCATACCCATAAGAAAATACAAGCTAATACAAAACCATTCTACCAACTGTCTACGTTTGGAACAGCAATATTAACGCCATGTCCCCATGTCTGGGCCTGTGTCTGACTGTTATATATGGGCTTGTCCAGATGTCAGTCTGTAACAGTTTGACAGCTATGGCCAACATGTAGCCTTATAATAATATTGCACCACAAACTGTCTGAGGACCTCAGCAGATGCAGGGGTGCAATGATGGACAAACTTGTAAACATGTACAGTCATCCATAACCCTGTGTGTGATGTTATGACTTCTACCACCACTCCCACCATAACTATAAATACATAACAGCAGCAACTGTGGACAAAGGCTGTGACTGGACTATAGAAATACAAAGAGGCATATATAAGGAGAAGGGGAACCACTGGCCAGACAAATGGAGAATGTGCACACAACAATTTGTGCAGTAACATAGGTTCCCTGCACTGTATGGAGTCAGTAAACAAATTTCTGTCAATGGTTCATCACATTACTCTATACTGGTCTGCCACTGACATACCAGAAAATCACAATGCTATGTAGAATACACCACATATATTATAGAAAACACTGCTCAGTCCAATGAACTCTGTACACACATCATGATACAACTCAGTTAATAAAAATAGCACACAGCCAGGAGATCCCCAGCCAGTATATCACTGAGGTGCTGGACTGTTTACACAGGTTCATTAGCCAATTGGCTGTAGCACACAAAATCGTGGCTAGGAGTACAGCTAGCTCTGGAATGGAGTCCCACTCTTACTATTGAAGGTCATAGTGTGCATGCTCCTACACTTAGAGAATTATAGCTCATGTGTAAACCCACATCTGACTATACAACTGTGTTGTCCATATATGTCTTTGCATACAGACAGCTATGTATACCTTAACTGTCACTCCCCACCCCATCAGACAGGATTACCCTCATCTATTTGCAGGTGACACATATGTGATATATCTGCATCTGTTGAGTGTGATAGACATACATATATATAGGTAACATATACAAATATATCAATTATAGACAGGGAGCGACAGGTGGAGAGAGAGACAGACAGAGACAGATAGATAGAGAGAGAGACAGACAGACAGAGAGAGAGCAGCATAGAGATAGAGACACCCTGAAAGGCATAGAGTGATGTCCTGCTGCAGACATTTGCACACCAGTTGTAACCAGTGGCACATGCCAGTATGAAGGTGAGCTCCATTGTGTAATAGTAGTGAAGTAAGGGTTGTCATCTCACATCACCTGCCTTGTGTGTGAGTGTGTGTGTGTGTTTGCCATTTTAATTTCTCCAAGTCTTTTGGGTTTCTAATATCATGATGGGAGTGGACACCATTCCTAAGTCAAAGTACAATTAAAGTGTGTGTGTTTGTAGGTTAAAGCATTTTGAGGCCTTTTCCACCCAGTATACCCCCCATTGCCCTACTTAACGAGGCCTGCTGATGTCATTCACCTTAGAAGCATCTTTGGACACTCTTCAGCCATATAAGCTCTGTGGCGCATGCGATAAGCACATAACACTGTAGTACATACAACTAGATAGATAGGGGTTCTAATCTCAGTACTGGCAAGTGTGTGTGTGTGTGTGTGTGTGTGTGTGTGTGTGTGTGTGTGTGTGTGTGTGTGTGTGTGTGTGTGTGTGCGTACTTCTATGTTGAGGCATTTTCAACCCAATAAATGTACCATTGCCCTACTTTACAAGCCTTACTGATGTCATTCACCTTAGAAGCACCCTTGGACCCCTTCAGCCATATAAGCTCTGTGATGCATGTGCTAAGTATGTAGCACTGCAGTACATACAGCTAGATAGGTAGGGGTTCAAATCTCAGCACTGGCCGTGTTGTGTGTGTGTGTTTGTAGGTTAAAACATTTTGAGGCCTTTTCCACCCAGTAAACTCTCCATTGCCCTACTTTACAAGATCTGCTGATGTCATTCACCTTAGATGCACCATTGGACCACTTCTAGGTGTATAATCTCTGTGGAGCACATGATAAAGACATAGTACTATAGTGCAGACAACTATATAATTAGGGGTTCTAATCCCAATGCTGGCAACTATGATACTGTATGTGTGTGTGTGTGTGTGTGTGTGTGTGTGTGTGTGTGTGTGTGTGTGTGTGTGTGTGTGTGTGTGAAACATATCCCCTGTGTCTGTTAGTTATACCATTTTGAGGCCTGTCCCACCCTGGTGACCCCTCCATTGCATTACTTTACAGGGCCTGTTCATGTCATCCACCTTAGATCTACTGTTGGTCACTTTATAGATATATAAGCTCTGTGGTGCATGCGATAAGTAGGTAGCACTGTAGTACGTATAACTAGGTGGGGATTTGAATCTCAATAGAGCCAATTGTTATTATGTGTGTGAGTGTGTTGGTTATGCCATTTTAAGGCCTGTTGACCCCCTTCCAATGGCATTACTTTAAAGGTCCTGTTGATGTCATCCACCTTAGATGCACCATTTGAAACTCTACAGACCATACCACTCATCTGTACAGATGTATGCAGAATGTTCAGATGTTTGCAACATATATGTGGCCATGTCTCATAACAATGGGGTTTTCTGTCAAATCATTGGCAAATCTGTGAGAGTTGACGTCACAAATAGTGACAGACATGTCAGCTTCAGACGTTATACCCTTCTGAAACTTCATGCTGATGCAAAACCTGTTAACCTATCACTTGTCTAGGTTTGTAAGAGTAATATGTGTGAAGTGTCCCTATTTTGGGGGGTTTATCCCACCATTCCTGAAGACGTTCTCAACATTAATTGCTATAAGAAGTTGTGAGTTATATCCTCAGCATATAATCTCCATGGCACGTGCAATATGTATGTAGCACTATAGCACATACAAGTAGATGGGTAGGTGTTCTAATCTGACTGTTGTCAACTGTGTGAGTGTATGTGTTTCTGTATGCATATCCCCTGTGGCTGTCTTATGTGCATGCGATGGTTACACTATTTTGTGTGCCTGTTCCACCCTGTTAACTCCCTCATTGCCAACCTACTCAGGGCCCCTACAGATGTCATCCATCTTAGAAGCACAATTACACATTTTCTAACACAAAGGCACTGTGGTGCGTGCAATAGTCATGTCAGTCTGTATTGTACAAAACAAGATAGGTAAGTGTTCTAATCTGAAAAGTGGCAACTCTGTCTGCATGTGTGTTTCAATGCATGTTCCCATGTAGCAGTGTGTGTGTTTGAGATGGCTCTACCATGTTAAGGGCCTGTTAACCCCTATTGGCAATCCTAACAGCACCTGCAAATGTCACCCACCTGAATAGTAGTGGCAGACACTGCAAAACTATAGTAGCTCTGTGGTGCCTGTGTTATGTATATAGCACTATTGTATGTAAAACTAGACAGTTAGAGGTTCTACTGTCAACAAGGGCAGGTCATGAGTGTGCATGTGTGTGTGTGTGTGTGTGTGTGTGTGTGTGTGTGTGTGTGTGTGTGTGTGTGTGTGTGTGTGTGCATGTGTGTGCATGTGTGTGTGTGCATGTGTGTATGTATATCCCCTTGCAGCAGTGTAACTGTGTTATGGCCACCAGCATACCTCTCAACCCCTCACAGAAAGACATCTGGTTAAAACCATACGGAAAAGTGGGGCAAACACTTAGCACAACCTTCACATATTGCTGTGACATGC
The DNA here is from genome assembly GCF_019279795.1 of Protopterus annectens. Classification (NCBI taxonomy): domain Eukaryota; kingdom Metazoa; phylum Chordata; order Ceratodontiformes; family Protopteridae; genus Protopterus; species Protopterus annectens. The sequence continues at coordinate 151,420,931 of NC_056728.1, read as the reverse complement.
ATGGAAAGTAGATACCAGAACAGGTTGTGCATTTGAATGCATTTTCCAAAGGGTATGAGTTGTGAAATGACAACATCCATCATTAATCTCTAATGTTGGTCTTTCATGCAGTCCATGTTTGGCAAGGTGTGTCCTGTGACAATGACTCAAACAATACAGAGGTCCCCAGAGTGTAGGAAAACAAGCATTTCATAAAGTTGTCTACTTATTGTATAGAGCAGTTATTGCATATCAGAAGCACCTTAATGTCATGACAAATAGCATAGGCTAAGGTAATGTCACACAAAGAAACTGTCATATTAGCAAACCAAAGGAAATCCTATGTGTTGCATTTGCTATGGGCATGGTATGTCCTGCCAACTGTCACGTTACTACAAGACATGTCCCACAATCCACATTTGATAAGGTGGCAACCACAATCTGTGTTGCCTATGTGCATGCAATATGTAGACATGTGTAGGCCCTGTGACTACCTGCTGCCCCCAATGACCCACATGTATCTAAGCATGAATGCTAACTGCTACCATAAGTATAAGTAGGTACTGCCCAAGGCTGTGTCAACTGTAAGTAGTGTGTAGTCTGTCATTGAGCCAGAAACTGCTGTTAACACACAGCAATGGGCCATAGAGTGGGTATGGAGTGGTGTCAAGGTCCTGGCCTCAAGCTGAATGCAGACAACAGTGTTAACATACTATACAGCAAGGACATGGCCCCAATATTTCACACATCAGCAGCAACCCCATAAACACACACATTGCAATGACAGACATGGGTACTCAGCATGTTAACAATGTTGCATTCAGGCAACAAGTAGTGGCAGGGGTCAGAAAAGGCTTGGATGTGGTTCACCACATAGGTAAAGGGACTGCATCCCGACAAAAGGTGGACATTACCACTGAATAGACCTCAGTCAGTACAACAATACATTAGCAGCATGGCTGGTCTACTATGCACCTATGTAGACATCTGCAGAAACTGTAAAGACTATGTTAACAACCACAAAGGTCATCCATGGCCCTCAACACCTGTTCCTTGCCAACAACCTCTAATCAGTACTGCCCCAGTGGTTATTGGTCAAGTTTTCCACAGGTGTCTGTGGTATGACTAGGTGACAACGTTGTGCTCAGCCCTTCAACAGCTGCCCCATATATGAGAGTATAACTCTGTGTGCATTTCCAGTATAACAGTCCTGAATCACATATGACACAGCAAAAAAACTGATGGACAGACAGGTTTGTCAGCCAGAGGCTGCCCTGTCTCATGTATGCACTCCCCAAACTTGCCAAACACAGTACCATGCAGACCCTCATCAACTGCTTCAAGTTTGGGTGGATGGGGAAAAAAATCTGTCCAAGGGGTCCAACCTGTGTCCAGCAATGCCAAGGCCAACAGGTGCTGATCGATGATTGTGTTGGGGGTGAAGTAAGGGATCCAGGTCCAGTACTTTAGTAAACTCCTCTGTAACTATGACCCTATGATTCTAAGGAACACCCAGGTGACATGTATCAGGACTAACTTGCTGTGTCAAGGGGTATGCATGCAAGGTTACAATGTCTGTCCCATTGTCCCTCACACACTGTTCCACACATACCTTGGTGATGAAAAGTTGTTTGTGTTGCCACCCAGCCATCAGGTGTCCATGTTGCCACCTCACCATCTTGAGCTTTGTTTTGGCAGCAGCTCAGCACAACTTACACATGCAGATACCTGGAACCGAAACAGAATAAGGTCTATGAGACAACAGTTAGTCAGCAATACTAACAGCAATAAAGCATCATAGCACAAAGGTACATACACTTTGATGTGTACGCATGATGATTGGTAGTAGACAGTACCTTACAGGGCATAACACTACTGCACTACAAAATGCCATTACCTGTAGTAGATCCACCCTGTGCATCAGACCCATATTAGCATGTCCCTGCATCAATGGTATCTATAACAGGGATGTGGCACAGGTATCATCACATGCACAGTGTGTGGTGTGGAGTTGCCAAAGGCCTAGGCTGTGACATACAGTTGACATCATGTGTGGGTGTCTGGAGGGGTGGTGGTCAGCTGGGCAATGAAGAGGAGCTGTGTGTGTCTGTCAGTGACCTGCATGTGACAGTGATGTGTGAGTGTGGGCATGCACACAGTCAAGCCATGTGCTAGCCCTAAATGAGGGTATGTTGGACAGCCATGGAACATGCATGGCAGAATGAACAGTTCACCGTCTCTGGCCATGAACACAGGAACTGGTTCTGGCAGGAGTGGCACTGGCACCACCATGCCCAAGGCCAGATGTAGTACTACTTCCTGATGGTGACTGGTGTCTGCTGGCTCTGTGTCCCTCAGAGGACTGCCCAGGACCATGTGCCCATGGCTTGCCATGTTGTGGTGTGAACAGCACCCTCCCTTCATTAGTGCTGGTGGTACTGCCACTATGGGAGTGTGAGTGTGCATGGCCACATGGGCTCTCAGCTGATGTTGTTGCTAACCTATGTTCACATGTCCAATGCCCTACTCCCACCACATGTTCAAGCACAGACATTGCACGGTTAAGGACTGCATGCCAGGCAGTGCTGCATCCATGACCCTGAGCATCCTTCTGGTGTACTGTTCACTATGTGCCTGTGCCTCTATGATGGACCAAAACAGGTGTTGGGTGACACCTCTGACAGGGTCTGGATGGGCAGCAGTCCTCCTTTGAGCATCCTTGTCAATCTTTCTGTGTGGGACCTTGCCAGCTGTCTGGCTATGGCTAGTGTCTACAGTCATAGATGCCATAGTCGCTATACTACCCTGTTCGATGCCACCACCCTCTGACTGCCCAATACCTGTGGCTGCTGGGACTGGGTATGTGTGGGCATACTGACTGTGTGCGGTGACATTGAGGGTGGAAGTGGGATGTCAACCAATGGGACTGATGATGATGGTCTGATGAGACACTGACATCAGGTTGTGAGAAGGACACACTCTTACCCCCATGGTAACCTGTGAGGGGAAGACAACATGACTACATTAATTCCTGTGCTCTAATTGTTGATGATCCATACTCACACACACACGCACACATGCACACACGCACACACACACACACGCACATACACGCACACACACGCACACACACACACACACACACACACACACACACACACACACACACACACACACACACACACACACAAGTGAAGTGCCACAAAGGTATTATACAGACCACACAGTTTGACTGATGCTATGCACAACACACAACCTGAACACACCAGATACACTCTGGACAAGCCCTCAACAACATGCTATATCCAGTTAACATTACTAGTACTATACACCTTTGAGATACATGAGAAGTCAAAGTATGTGATGGACTTTCACTTAACACACAGTGCACCTATGTACACAATAGTAATGCACCCCTGTATAACATAGTGACTACACCTATACAAAACTATGTGGGAATATGTTACAGCTCCTGCAATTATGCTACTGTGATTACCAATGTGATGCACTGCAGTGAACCCCACCACAAGTGAACATGAAACATATTGCAATATGGTTGTGTGCATGACAAACTGAAAGCCCTTAACATGCCTAGGGTATAGGTGACCCATAACATGATAGTTCACACTCACCGGCTACAGGTTGATGTTCCCCAGTCACACCAGAATTCCCTATGGACTTGTGGGTGCAATCGTACAGGATAATATGTGCATTTATCAACATGTACAGTACAACCTGTGATACTACCCACATTGCTGACATTCACAATATGTGTGCACATGTGTGAATTACAAAACTCCAACCACAGATGCAGATTGACCTGACATATGCATATAGGTAGCCAGAGGCTGCCACTATGAATTCTACAGTATTAACATGATGACCACTGGAGGCTTACATGGATGTTCCTTGGCTGTGGATTCTGTGCCACCTACCTCCATGACTTATGTACTGATGCTTTCCTGTGAGTTGATGGCTGACACCAGGTTTGCTAGGAACTCCTCTGTGGCTGAGAGTGGTGGTTATTTAGCAGGCCCTCACCATGTGCCAGCACAGTCCCTGGCCACAGCAGCGGCCCTTTGCCATGCATGGTGTATGAGATCAGTAGCATGGTGTCAGATCTGTTACTAGCTCCTGCCCAGGTGGCCCACATTATTCACTGTTGCCACCAGGTCTGCCCTCAGGGCAGCACGTTGCTGGTTATGGTGGCTCCTTGAGAGCAGCAACCAGTGATGGAGTCTCAGTGCATCGATAATTGCAGTGGTCTCAGCTTCTGAGAAGGCTGGGTTGCATCTTCTGTATATTCCACCTGAAAGACAAGAACAGGAGAAGACATCACAGGACTGCACACATTGCTCACCATTATGTACAGACCCTGCACATCCAATTTTGCCAGCACTATCCACCACTAACCCTCACATCATACCCCTGCCATCTATCAACACAGTATGTCTGTGGGTATCGGCAACAAACTGGCAATACAGCATGCGTTTCCCACTGATCCTGATGTTTCATGCTACTTGCTGCATGTGCTATGAGGTGTTTCACTGCATGTAGCTTTTACACCTATTACTGCTTGTTCATAATCTGTCTACATGGTCTGCTGTGGTGTCAGCCTCCTACTGTAGTAGTAATCACCTGGTCTGTAGGCCCACCCTTAGGTCTCCCTGGCCTTCCTCCCTCAGATTCTGGAATATATGGATGGACAATGTCCTACAGTTTCCCCAGTCAGTGTGGTTGATATTGGTGTCCTGGCACTGTGTAGCACCTGCTGCATGTACACGGATGGACAGCCATCTACAGACACCACCAATGAACACACTGTGTTAGAGATGCAATGACTGTAGGAACCTGCAGTTCATGCTCTCTGCCTGTCAAGGCTGCATATCTGTCCCCAAACAGATTGTCAACACAATTAGTACACCTCACACAACACCCACACCTACACAACACACGCAAACACCTGCACAGTTCTCGACATACACGTCAACAAACAGAGGGGATCTCAGAGGCCAAGCCACACATAAATACCACACCCATACACAGCACAGACCACACATGGCCGCACACCTGTATCCCACAGCCACACAGGTGTGAGCCCATGTCAAACATATTACATATAGGGGACTCCAGTGGAGACACACTGGTGTTCCTCTGACCTGGCTGGGTATGTGGATGGTCACAGTTACTTTTCTGACAGTTGACAGACTAGGCCATATTGCATATGCATGAGTCTGTCACTGTACATGTTGGTATGCCTGACCTGACCTGACATGCACGTCCATGAACTATATGCAGTGAAACATGATCGAGCAAAGTGGTTATGTGTCCCAGGCAGGTATGTCCCTAACCTTACATGGCATTCTACTGTCACCCAGATGGATGCTGCAAGACAACCAGGGAATGATTGCTCTTAACATGTGCACATTTATCCTGTGATATTCCAGGGATTCCAGTACCTGTGAGTCTGGGATGATATGGTACACAGACCTCAATGCTCTACAAGAGAGGCCCCCATCTGTCTTCACTGGTCTTCTTGCATCTGGTAGTGTTTAACACCAGCACCATAGTGACTGCATTAGTAACATTGGTGAGGTTATCACTACCAACATACAAGTATCAGTACAGCACACATTAAACGCCCTGCTGCTAAATGCTAGAGGTATAAACATGACTTTGCTCTCATTACAAGCAGTCCTACCCTGGGAACAGCAGCATCTGTGCACTCACACAGACCATGGTTCAAAGCTGATGAGAGCACTCCAGCCTTACATGGTCAACCATCCTATCATACATGCAGAAAGCAAAGAGTAGTCACTAATGCCATTGGACATGGAGTTCTGTATACATGAGACACATACAAACCTCCACGCTGTACAGGCAGTAAGATGCACAGGGGACACTGCAGGGGCAGTCCACCATTGCTAACATGAAACTATACAAATCAGAGCTAGGTACTGGCCACCACATGTGACCAGAATGCCCATTCTGCCTATATGGAGCTCATCAACTGTATTAGGAGTCTGGTCTGTACCCCAATCCTGGGTCAGTTGAATGACCCTAACATACATTGTAATAGGCTCTCATGCCAGCACACAAATGACCGGGAAGCCATCAACAGTGGATGTACAAACACATTTGTGTGGCCAGGGTCTAACCCCACATGAGGTGAAGGTGTGTTACAGTTGACATCACACAACATGGATTACCACTGCAGCATCCCTATAGTGGCATCCTCCATGGCAGATAAACCACCATGCAGTCATATTTGCAGTCACCATCTCCCACAATACCCAACTAGCTAGGCTCAGCCATACATACATCTCCAATGTGGAATGCATCCTCCTGTGGGGATTTACACAACCTCACAACCTCCAACCTATCATTCAGGACTAGTATCAATATGCACACATAAACACAAGTGCTATATGTGCATTTGTATATATGCATGTAATCAGGTATACCCGACAGGCCTACAGCATCATCTACTACGATATGTACACCTGTCTGGTGGACATGTGCAATACATACTGTCCATAACAGGGATGACATACTGCTGTCCAAGACAAAGTATGGGCAGAGGCCCATTCAGGAGCAATGTCACCTTAGCAAGTAAATGAGAATGGGATCGGTCCTGCAAACCTGCACAACAAACACAGTGCTTACATTGTCTACATCCACTACAGACAGTCATCTCCCCTACTGCACATATGTCTGCAACACCATAGGTAACAGCTGCTCACTTGTGGTGTGCAAGGACACCAGCTATACCACTGCTTTAGGTATAGCATACTGGATGCGTGACAGAGTTTGTGTAGGTTTCACCCCCTGTGTTCCACATCAGTATATCAGGATATGCACAGTAACTCCCCTGTCTCATATATGTGGGGAACAGGTCACTACTGTCATGTGATAGTCATGCTATACATCTGCCATGGGAGTCTATCACATCACAGGATACATCCTATCTTGCATAACCTTGCAACACCATAAGAAACCATATTGAAAGGAGGACTGAGTACTGTCTTTGTCCCATCTGTTTGATGGACGACCACTGTAACAACTTTACACTAAGGTGGGGCATTCCCCACTCAGTCACATGTTAGACCCAGCAGCCTATCTAGGCTATTCTGCAAGGCCAGCACAGTTTCAAGTGAACCCCATTAACAAGGACATGTGCGACCTGGACACACTCCATTACACTTAGGCTTTGTCAAGGAATGGTTCATGTCTGCGACACTCAGGTGACCTTGATGACACAGTCACCAAAGCCATGGATTGGGGGGGATTGACACTGCAAAATGCCTACCTTGAGCTGGACAAACTATGTGACAGTATAGCCCACATGGCCATGATAAATATAACATTTCCAAGTATGCATCACACCTTATGTTGCCATAGGGGTAGCACACTAGTGCACTGACATGACCCACCTATTCCAAACAGGGAAGTGCACTGCAAGTGGTTCACCCTTAAGTAAGTGTGTAACCTGTTGTTCATGTTTGGGCCTCTGTTATGTGTGATGTACACACCTGAGTTGCATGTAGCAGCCATTAGCCTATGTCTGACCATGTCTGCGGGTGACTGCATGCTTTGTGCCATCACTGGATTCCCTAGTGATGTGGACATCTGCCTAGGAGGGTTGCACACATATGCATGACCATTGCCAGACATATGGCCTCAAGCCGCATACCAGGACATGCAGTGTGAAACCCTGTGGGGAGAGTGGCATCCCCACATATTATGAGAGTACAAACAACATCATAGGCATGCAGTCAATCGTGCGTGTGCTGTGGACACAAGTCTTTGGCAACATGACATGTCAACACAATGTTGCTTCCATTTTAGGATGATCCTTATACATGGCCAACGTCATACATAAGGGTATAGATCCAAAGAAAGCCAGCACCACCAAGGACACAAACTTCAGATAAAAATTGTTTAATAAGTATATGTACAAGACAGATTTCGGCATATAGCCTTCATCAGTGACAAACGATACTGATAAATAGTTGACTTATATACATAAAAAACACATAACTTCCTGTGATCTCACTTCCCCTCTAAAAGAATATTACTACATGTTATCACTAATACCAGGTGCAAATAATCCTCCTAATTTCACAATCCACTTTCTATCCTTATAACTCAAAATGGAATGCCACCCCGTCTTGAAAGATCTGTCCCCCATAATTTTGTCAGTCACAACAAAAGAGAATCTAGCAGTGGTATGAGACTGGGAATGTCTATACAAGGCATTAGTTATCCATTTATTACAAATGTAACTAGAATGCTCAGACATCCGATGCTGTAATGGCCTGGAAGTCTGCCCCACATAGAAAGCAGAACATGTGTAATTAGCCAAGTATACTACCCAGTCTGACTTACAATTTCCATAGATATGAATATTAAAACTGTGACCAGTAATTTTGCTGGTAAACTGTTTTGTTTTGTACATATATTTACAAAATGTACACTGTCCACATGCATAGGATCCTACCAATCTATACCCTGTACGGGTTATCTGATGACCAATATGGTCATCTCTGTATACCTTTTTATAGTGTGAAAAATGTGAGCCCAGCGTTCAACCCCTACGATAAGAAAATTGGCACCTCCCTGACAATAACTGACCTAGCTCCTCATTAGCCATAAGAATATTCCAGTGTTTCTGTATCACTTCCCTCAGTAAATTTGTATTCCTACCATAGGTGGTTACTAATCTAATAGTTTCAGACACCCCTGGTTTACTTTCCTTTTATACTGTAATAATTCCAGTCTAAATTTCGTAGACACCCATTCACTTGCACTATACTCGTCATTCCGTCTATATCCCCTATTCAGAAATCTACATGTGAAGTCCTCTTTAAATATGTTATAATCTTCCTCAGAAGAACAAATTCTTCTGATTCTCAAAAATTGCGATTTTGGAATATTTTTGACCATGTGGTTGGGTTGGAGACTGGATGCATACAATAAATTGTTGTACTAGGGATATTTCCTATACACCAATGTATGCAAAGTATGATCCTGTTGACGTAGAACCTTTGCATCCAAATAATTGATCTCCTCCTGACTATAAGTGAGGGTAAATTCTATCCCCAACTTATTTCCATTATGATGTTGTTTATATTCCAATAAATAATCAATATCTCCCCTCCACTCCAGCCAGATATCGTCCAGGTATCTCCTCCATATATCAATTTCTGGTAAATAGATATTATGGGAATCATTATACACCATCTGTTCCTCTATATAACAAATAAATATATCGGCATAAATGGGGGCAAAAGATCCCCCGCGTCTATATTAGATGCTCGACCGCTTAAATGTTCAAATCTCTAAAGGTCGACCTTTAGAGATCGAAGAGTTAAGCGATCGAAATTTTGGAAAAATTAAAAAAAAAAAATACACAACAGAAAAAAAAAAACTAAAGGGTTTAAACAGGGGGGCACGCACTCCTGCACCCTTCACGTGGGCGGCTGTGCCCCCCACACCCCCCTACTTTAATATACCAACTCCAAGATCACACTACAGTGTAGGGAATGGGAAATTTCCCATTTCCGCTCTATACTTCACTGAAGTGCGAACTCGGAGTTGGTATATTTAAGCAGCGGGGGTGTGGTGGGTGCAGCCCCCCACGTGGGAGGTGCAGGGGGGCTTGCCCCCTGCCTAAACTCTTTCTATATGTTTTTTTTATATACTTTTTTACTATTTCAAATGTTTAAGTGTTCGATCTGTAAAGGTCGAACTTTACAAATTCGAACATTTAAGCGTTCATTGTATTAATATAGACCCGATGCCCCCATTGCCGTACCCTGGGTTTGCCAATAACAGTCTCCTCTAAAATAGAAGACATTCTTTTTCATGACATGTTCAGTCAAGCAAATGAGTAGGGTGTTAAAACCTGGAAGATAAAGATTGGCCTTATTCAACCAATATTCTAAGGCTTGAAAACCAGCTCAGTGTGGTATGCAGGTATATAAGGACTTAATGTCCAAAGTACACATCAATCAATTCAGTTCAAGTTGTAATTCAGACACAGTCTGCAAAAATTCAGTCATATCTTTGATTCTTGCATGAATATATGGTAACGGGCTGTGAATACTGAGTCAAAAAGCTTGACAGCGGCTCTGTAAGAGACCCAGTTCCAGACACAATAGGTCTTCCAGGGGGTTGGTTCAAACTTTTATGTATTTTTGGCAAAAGATATAAATATTGCTTACCAGGTTCCTTAACCATAAGATGTTGTTTGACATTTTCACTGATAATACCTTCCTCTACTGCTTGTGACAAAAATACATCAATTTCTTTCTTAAAATTGTTGGTGGGGTCAATCGACATACACATGTACTGCTGAGGGTTAGTGAGCTGCCTATTTCCTCAGCCCAGTAATAACTGGAATCTATGATTACAATAGCCCCACCCTTATCTGCAGGTAGAATCATAATATCTGTGTTGTTCTGAAGCTCTGTAAGAGCCTTCTGTTCACCTCAGGCTAAATTATGTCCCAACAACCAAGAAGAACATAACCTGAAGTGTAAGTCCTTAAGAACCGCCTGTTGAAAAATAGCCACATATTTATTCATAGGGGGACTGAAACTAGATTTATGAAAATGAAGTTATGTAGATCTCTGGGAATTGTCCTGTGGACCAAAAAAATTGCTTCTAATTGAGTCTTCTACAAAGGGCTATAATATCCGACACTAAAACATTTTCATCCACAAAAAAAAAAAACAAGTATATAGTTCAAACCTTTATTGAGCAACTGTTGTATAGACATACCCAGTCTCATACCACTGTTAGTTTCTCTTTTGTTGTGATTGATAAAATTATGGGGGGCAGATCTTTCAAGATGGGGTGGCATTCCATTTTGAATTATAAGGAAAGAAAGTGGATTGTGAAATTAGGAGGATTATTTGCACCTGGTCTTAATGAGAAAATATAGTAATATTCTTGTGGAGGGGAAATAAGATCACAGGAAGTTATGTGTTTTTTATGTATATAAGTCAACTATTTATCAGTATGGTTTGTCACTGATGAAGTCTATATGCCGAATCCGGTCTGATACATATATTTATTAAACAATTTTTATCTGAAGTTTGTGTCCTTGGTGGTGCTGACTTTCTTTGGATCTCTACAGTATTGCTTTGGCCGTTTGCACCTGCCGTACTTGCTAGCTCGTTTTGGGCGTGACTTAATACATGAGGGTATGTCATCATGGGGCATGAGATATAAACATCTCCACATCCCACCAATGAGGACCATTAGTGTCTATAATTCCCTGTTCATCATTCACATCACAGAGCACATACAGCAGCTGGGGACATCACAGAGGTTCTTCACCAAGGAATACCAGGCCATCAAACATCTACCACACAGCAATAGGCCATAAGGCCAACCCTCTACCTGGTTTCATGCATAATTCTTATGAGTGACCTCAGTGTGGCATGCAAGGCACTCACAGGCTCCACGTTGCTGGGACTGCTGCATGGGTGCAAATCATGCTCCACTCTTTTAACACACACACACACACACACACACACACACACACACACACACACACACACACACACACACACACACACACACACACACATGAGCGCACACACACACACACACACACACACACACACACACACACACACACACACACACACACACACACACACACACACAATAAAGTGGCTTTGTTGGCAGCTCAGATGTATGTCCCACATGTGTACATCATAGGTGGTTACTAGGCTAATGGCCCTGGGGCCCTTCCAAGACTAGCAAAGAGTTTATCCCAAATAAAACCTTAGACAGCACCTGTTGCTCTGTCAGTGAGGGACACAGGTGGAACCCCTGGGACAGATTTGTGGTTTCCCATCCACTCATCAAGGTTGCATTGGAAGAGGGTCAGTGAGGTGTTCTGTTTGACATGTTTGGGAAGACTATTCCAGAGACGGGGCAGCCTCTGGGAGACAAACCTATCTCTCCAGCAGGTTTTGTTGATGTTGCATATTAGATTCAGGCCTTTTGAGCAGATAGTGCATGAGGAGTTAGAGTTACGGATATAAAGCATCTCTAGTAGGGCAGGGTCCGAGATTGCCTTGTAGGTGAGACACAGATCACCCCTGAGCAATCTCTACTATACTGAATGGAGTGATAGTGATTTGAGCCTGTCTGCATAGGACAGGTGTTGGAGGCCATTAATTGTCTTTGTGAGGTATTTCAGTAGCCTTTCCAGTTGGTGCAGATGTTTGGTGAGGTACATCCTAAACGGGGTGTTATACTCAATTATTGGTCTAATGAGAGAAGAGTATATAGAGAGGTAATAACCTCCTTTTTTCTGGATGCAATCCCTTTACTTATGAGATGAACCAAGTAGAAGGCTTTTCTGACCACTGCTACTAAATGATGATTGAATGTGAGGTTGTTATCAACTTGAGTGCCCAGGTCTTTCACCCTATTGTGGTAATCAATAGGGGTTGTGTTTTTGCCGAATAGTATGATACATTTTTTTGCATTTAACTTGAGGCCATGATTTTGGCATGAGTCATTAGTTGCTGTGTGACCCTTTTGATGTTAACATCATTTAGGGAGTCAGTGACAGCACCCAACTTACAGTCGTCCACAAGCTTGGTCAGCCACAGGCCCTTTGCCTGAACCTCTGAGAAATAGATGCCAAATAGTAGGGGTTCCAGGACAGATTCCTGGGGAATTCCACTAGTGGCAGTTCTGCTATTGGAGGTGGACATGCCTATTTTGACTTTAAGGGACCTGTCAGTGAGCCAGTTGGCCATCCACCTGATGAGATAGTTGTGTTAGCTTTTTGATGATGCCCGAGTGGGGGATTGTGTCAAAGGCCTTGTCAAGTCAAGGTAAGTTGTGCGTTCTGACTTTCCCTCATCCAGGGCCTTGGTGACAGTCTCAAAGAAGTCAACTAGGTTCAACAGGCAAGATCTGCCCTTGCCAAATAAGAACTGGGTTGGGTCATGTGTTTGGAGAGTGCCTATGTCCTTGTTTATGAGATCCATAATATGCTCCATGCTTTACAGATCGGACATGTCAAGCTAATGGGGTGATAGTTTCCAGGGTCAGTAGTGGCATCACCTTTGTGCAAGGAGATGACAATTGCAGTTCTCCACTCTGCTGGAATGAAGCCAGTACTTAGGCTGTGGTTGAATAGGGTGCTCAATGGAGAAGCCAGTTCTTGCTGGAGATGATGCAGAATACATCCTGGGATACTATCAGGTCCCATGGAAGCTGTGTTCTTTGCCTTGGATAGGGCCTGTAACACTTGATCTATGGAGATGTGAGGTGCGGGACAAGTATCAGGGATGTCGAAGGGGCCTTTGGGGGACAGGGCGTGAAGTTTGTGCTGAACCTATCTGCTAGCAGGTTGGCTAAGTCAACAGGATCAGTGTAAGTGATACTGTTAAGTACTAATTTGGAACAAACCGAGGCTTTGCCACAGAGGTTCCTGATGTAACTGATGAAGACTTTATGATTTCCCTTTGTTATGGAGACTAGTTTTGATTCATAATTTGTCTTGAAGATTTTCACTAGTGATCTAATTTGTTTGTTGAGGCTAAGGAGGTAGTTTTTACAATTTAGAATGTGTTCCCTTTTACCCTTGGACAACAGTTTCTTCCTTTTGTTGTAAAGCCTGTTGATAGAAGATGTCCACCAAACAGGTTTGTGTTTCCTTAAGGAGCAGGTTTTAGTTCTATTGGGTATGGCTGAGTCCATGCAGTTGTACAGATGCTTGCATACTGCATTGGCATACTGTTCAGCATAGTTGTCTGCAACCTGTGAGGGGGCCGGTGGTGTGAAGCCACAGATACCCTCCCTTAGGAGGTTGTAGTCAGCTTTTGAGAAGTTTTTTAGCTTGATTATGCCGAGGGGGGGGAGTGATTGGGTGGGAGAAAAACTTTGAAAGAGACAGTCCAATGATCTGATCTCATGAGGAAAGAACATACTATGGGAGTGGTGCATTGGTCACCCATGTTGGTAAAAAACAAATCCAGAATGTTATCTCCCCTTGTGGAGGATAAGACAAACTGGTCTAGTGTATTAGAATTGATGAAGTTGAGGAATTGTTGACAGAGTGCATTAGTGCAAGAATAGTTCACCCAGTCTATGGTGGGGTAGTTGAAGTCACCAAGGAATAGGGTGTTAGGGGGTACCTTTATGAAGTCAAGTAGATCCAGGTAAGAGGAGTGGGTGTCCTGAGTTATGCAGGGGGGTCTATAGCTAGCGATAACTTGGATGGGTGTCTTGCCAACTGTCAGTTGTTCCTATAGTAATTCTAGTGCGTAATGCTGGAAAACCAGTCTGGACATGTGTGCCTCATAGATGTAGACCCCCTGCCAGACAAATGTGTATTCCCAGACACCGGTTGGACAATATGTGGTGGCTGTCCTCAGAGTTTGGGGAATGTGTCTTTTACATAGCAGACCCCTGGGAACACAGTAATGGTACATGAATATCTGGTACTGTATGCATTCCCATACATTGTATGCTTAATATATATGCACTGCCGCTGAGCCAGAGCCAGTGTCCCTCCACTACTAGTACCTATAACCTGCTGTTCTGCTGTAGGGGTCACCAGGTATGCTTGCCATAGGTGTCAGGCAATCAGATGCAGGTGTGGAGTACACAGTGACCTAGCGAGAGTACCTCATTAATGGTGAGGGACACCTGTACAATCTTTGAAGTAAGCCTGTATGACATTCACAGACTTAGGGGGCTCACTGACAGTACATGATGTCATATGCCAGCTGTATCCACCAGTTCTTACTGTCAGTATTGTACAACAGACAATAAACTTTGCAGTCATATGTGAGCTGACCATTGCTCGGGTGATTCAGGGGCCAGAGCTGTGATCTATGTCACTATCAAATGTCAAAGCCGTAGGGGATGGCCGTAGGTGCTAGACAGCAGACTAACAGCAACATGTCAGTCCAGGAAATGTTGTTGAGACCTACAGTTTAAATTCTTATTTACCATAACGCATCCCCCCATCTGCATTCCATTACATACTTCATTCAGTGACATGCCTGTTATAGTGTACGTCTTTTAGTGAAGAAATCCAGTTGCAGTATCCTAGAGAATCCAGACTGTCTTCATGAGTAAAGGTTCAGACCTGTTTACCATAGGCAGCAGCTTGCCTTTTGTAGGAAATGCTCATGAACAGGTGATGGCCTGTGAACCAATATGTGACTCCCACTTACTAGTGCATCCAGAAGAGCTGGGTTGCCTTTCCATTAGCCAATGGCATGGCTACACAGTGCTATATTTAAGGTCTTCCTGTAGGCCTTGCCCCTTTTCCTGGCCTGTGAGGAGGACATTACTGAGGTGTTGGAGCTACAGCATTACAGAGGGTAGGTAGAAATACTGTCCACTGTTTGGACTGATGTGTTATGTTGACAGTTTTGCATGCTATGTCTGGCCATTGTTAAAAAACTTTCAGATTCTATATCAATGTACTGTTGAACAATTATTTATGGGGTTAGTAAGGAGAGAGGCAGATTTGAGTGTCATAGATCCTTTTTATCTGAATGTGCATGCTTCTACAGTTGATGCTGTTCTATCAGCTGTGTATGTTTGTAAGGGGAGACTGTGACACATGTCTCTTTCACATGAGCACCCCACCAACCCTTGATGTATAGGTGTCGTGTGGATGCTCTGTTCCAGGTGTTTAGGAGGTATGTTAGGTCTGTAGCAGGTAGCTAGACATACTGCTGCATGTGTAGCAGGGCACCGCTGCTGCATTCTCGCCAGAAGTCAGGCTCAGAATTGTGAAGACATATGGTGACAGCAAGCTGTTACTGTTAGCGAAGGAGTGGTGTCAGCTGTTATGTTACAGCATGGCCAGGTTGAGGGTACCTATAAGAGTCCAGGTGAAGCATGTGCCTTTGGTACATATGTTATGTAATAGTGCCATCCAGAGAGTGGTAGGTGACATTTATTACACATATTCATAATTGTGAAATGTGTCCCACCCTGCAGGACTTTAACATGCTACTGTGGGTGGCAGTGACTGTGGTGGGAGTAAACAGTTTTGCTGGAAATTGCATGTCTCAGTTATTCCTATGTTGTATTGACATGTATGTAGTTGCTGTGCCGTAGACTGGGCTGTGGGCCAAGACTGTGGGTGTCCAGATGTGACACATGCTAGAAATGTGACAGATAGATTATATATATTAACAGTATATATTATATATTAATAATATATATATATATATATATATATATATATATATATAATATATCATAATCATATATTATCATATTATATTACCATATTATATTATAATAATATATATAATATAACATATCTCTAATACTATATTATATTATGTCAGGTATATTTATAAGACATATGTGCATGCATCCAGAGTGTTACACATGATTGGCATGGACGTGTCTTCAGATGTGTATGACGTGTGACACTGAGCTGTCTGTCATGGTTTGTAACCCCACTGTGCACTGCATTGCCAGTATGTCAGCACACAGAATAGGTTTTATGACAACCCTGCCATAAGTAGGGGGCAGAACTGGGTTCCTTCAACAACAGTCTGTGCAGGTGTCAGCTGTACCTGATACTGTAAGCCTCCTGTGCATCCAGTAGCAGCATTTACTTGTCTGTGTACTGGTTTGTTGTCTGTGTCAGAGACCTAAGTTAGGCTTGCTACCTTTTCAAATGCCCAAACTGTGACAATATTGGTACAAACATCAGATTTTGCAGGCCAAAACATAACCACAGCCAGTACAAAGGAAAGAACTTCACTTTTTGCCTAAACAAAAGCTTCCTCTTGTAGCATCTTAGTTGCTTATTCCGTTTCTGATAACATTTAGGTGTTTCAAATACAGAATAACTGTTTTATGCAAGTATTACATAACATATAGTGATAGCTTTTGTCCTAATCTCTGAGGACATTAGCCATTTTGTCAATTTTTTGGCAGGACACAACTGCCCAAAGAGAGACTGTCTCTCGCAAAGTGGGACAGGTGGTAACACTAGAAAATGTACACTGTGACTTGTCCCAGTATATATAGGAGTAGTGTGTCACTGACAATCAGGATATGTTTGTGAAAACAACTTGCTTTCCAGAGTTTAGTTGGCCTACTGGTGTAATGCACTATGTTGTAGTTGACAAGGTCCTGGGTGCAATACTTGGCAGCAGTATCTTTTTTTTTCGTAATGTTACGTCACTGTACTGCATGATATATTTAGAAAAAAATGGATGAATTCCTCAGAGCTGAGTTGGTGTAGTGGTACTTTTGTCTGTATGTACTTCCAAAGATCCTGGGTTCAATAGCTGGCAGTGGTGTATTTTTTTTCTCTCTACTGTTACATGACTACTGCATGATATATTTACAAAAGCAGTCCTAACTCCCCAGAGCTGACTTGACCTAGTGGTGTATTGCTTTGACTCTATTGCACAGGATTATGGGTTAAATTCTTAGCAGTGGTATCTCTTCTCTAATGTTACATGACTGTACTACATGGTATAGTTCCAAAAGCAGTCCTAATTACTCAGAGCTGTTTTGGTCTAGTGGTGTGCTTCTTTGACTCAAATGTACAGGATCCTGGGTTTGAGACTTGGTAGGACTGGTTATTTTGTTGCTGGGTAGAACAGTGCCTGAATGACATAGAGTGATTAAAGCAGTTTTAAGCAGGTTTGCACTGTTTTGTGTAATGCGTTGTAAAACCAAGCAGCGCTTAGGTCTGCTTAGCTTCACTTAGCGTCGCTTATCACCATTTAAACCCTCGCTATTTCCAAAAAAAGAAAAGAAAAAAGAGGTGATAGGAAAGTGGTGAAATGAGTGCAAGCAGGGGGAAAAGCATTATGAAAGGCAGCTAAGGATGGGCAGGACAGGTGTAAAAAAGGACCATAACTCTACATTTCTTGTGCAGCAACAGCTGTGCATGATATGGACAATTTGAAATTTAGAGCCTCACATCCCACAGGGAGGGGTGTGGGCAACATAAATTTATTGATTAATTCATGGAGAAACTAATTAATGTCAGTGTACATGGGGGAGAAATAGAGAGCTATGTATGGAACAACATTTTTTTTTTGGGACACATGCCCTTTTTTTCTAAGATGAGACTGGGATGTTGGGGAAGGGTTATAGGTACTTTTGGGGAGGTAAGTTGGGTAGGAGAGGTTACATTTGCAGATAGGAATGACAGACAAGACAGCAGACAGGGGCGGTGTATGACACATGAGGGAGTAAAAACCTTTGACAGGGAGGGTGTTTGGGAATCAGAGGACCAAGTGCCCCCAGATGGAAACAGTGGGACTTAGGTCCCCACCCATGGGCAGTCACCACTGCCCCGTCATGCCCCAAAAGGTGACTGTGTTGGGGCCTGGGCACCTGGGGCAGCCTGCCCCTCAATGCACACCAGTCTGCCCTTTATCTGGCGCAGGCAGTCATCCAAGTCTTGCTGGATGACCCTGCCCAACATACCTCGGAACTGTTGGGTTTCAGGGTCCTCTCAGCGCCCACGCCCGGGAGTGGAATGGGCCCCATCCCTTCAGGTAGTTCCACCCAAGGGTGGTGCAAGACCAGCAGAGGATGCAGCTCCAGGTTAGGTCCCAGATGTGCTGGGACCCAGTGCCGCAGCCAGCTGAGCCAGGACAGGTGAATCCACTGGGATCTGCCTATCCAAACATGGTACAGTGTTCAGGTTTGTCAAAGTGTATTGGTTAGTCATAAACAGAACATTTCAATATTAGTTATAACAGCATGCATTGGTATTCCAATTAACCCAGAACAATAAAATTACATAGCATACAGAGCACAGGCATAAATGGGATAACAGTCATTATTGTAACAGCATGACAGAAACAGTTATGGCAACAGGCCAACAACAGTGTAATTTCAACAAAGTATGTTAGTACATACATACATACATACAAGTGTTTCAAGCACGGGCATTAAGCCCTTCTAGCTTGCCAATATGCCAAAACACTTGTTCCCATAATAAATGTCCAGGCTGTTTCTTAAAAAATATCTAAACTAGTACTTGCTTTAATGTAATTTGGAAGTCTGCTCCAAGCATCAGCTACTTTGTCAGAGAACCAATTAGTACACTTCTCATTCCTATATAATCTTCTACATAGGTTATCTGATGATTCTCTAGTACTTTTTGCTATCCCCAAACATTCTCAGAGGTAGTTGTCCCTAAATGCCCTATATACCTGAATAAGATCTCCTCTTAAATATCTGTAAGAGAGACTGTACAAGTTCAGATATTTTAATCTTTCATAATAACTTAGATTTTCACATCCATGAATGTCCTTAGTATATTTCCGCTGTACTCTTTCCAGTTTATTCATGCTTGTTTTCCTATAGAATTTCCATACTGTTATTCCATACTCAAGTTTGGGTATAATGTAACTAACAAACAATGACTTTATTATGTTTGATTTCCTAGACTTTATAAATCTTTTGATACAACCTATAGTTCTATAACTATCATTAGCCAATTGGTTGATATGATTAGAAAAACTCATAGCTGAATCTATCCATATACACAGGTCCTTAAATGAGTTTACAGTTTCAATCACTGTGTGCTGTATTAAATATTCACCTTTCAGTTTATGTCTCCCAAATCTCATATGCTTAGTTTTTGATGTATTTATCAACATATTATTCTCCTGTGCCCAAAAAGTCAATTTAGTCAAATTATTTTGCAGACATGCCTTATCTGTAATACTTGTAATCAGTTTACCCAATTTCAGGTCATCAGCATATAGACTGTAGAACACCTCAAATGAAAAATTAAGGTCTGAAAGATACAATCTAAACAAGTAAGGGCCTAGTACAAAGCCCTGTGGGACACCTTGACTGTAACCAAGGATTTCACCTGTCCAGTTGGTGTGTGATACTTGCCATGTCCTATTTGTAAGCCATGCAGCTATCCATCTTATCAACAGTACATCAATACCTAGTTGTACTAATTTATTGATTAGTGTTTTGTGCATGACCCTGTCAAATGCTGAAGTTAAATCTATATAAATCACATCACAGCACAATTTTTCATTCATAGCTGTTATTATATTGTTATAGAACATCATGTTACAGGCGTTAATAGATCTATTTTCAACATATGCATGCTGATACATGGTTTCAAGTCCCAACCTATCCAGTTCTGACAATAATTTATCCAGTATTACCTTCTCCATTATTTTTCTACAACATGAAAGTAGACTTAAGGGTCTATATGATTCTGGGTTTGTCCTTTCCCTTAAAGACAGGTTTAAAAAGTGCATGTCTCCAATCTTGAGAAATCTCCCCATATTTATATGACCTAGTGAATAATAGATGTAATGGCAGTGTAAGTTCTTGCTTAAGTGTTCTCAAATCATTGTTACTTATTCTGTCTCCTCCCTGCGCTTTGTTTGGATCAAGTTTGGACATTTCTTTTTCAATATAATCTAATTTGATTCCAGTATCAGGGTTACCTGGCTGTCACTAGGACAACTTACCACCCCTTTTGTGCAGCCAAACTGTTTTGCATAAGATTTTGTAAATATATCTATAATCTGTTGTGTTTGAGAATAAATTTTAGAATCTGCACACAGTTTATCAATTTGTGTATCTTTACTCCTTCCACATCTTATGTATTTATAAAAATGTTTCCTATTATGCTCAATATCTTTATATAAATTTTCTTCAAATATTTCTTGATCTTGTCTAACACTATGCTCAATCTGTTTGTCCAGCTCGTTTATTTCAGTTTTCAAAGTTGTAGTTCGACCTCTCTTCCATTTCTTATATTTTTTGTCTCTCACCTTAAACAGGAATCTTGTTCTTATGAAAATATACCCCCCTGATGTTACATGCCTAGATCCTGATGTTAAACATTTTTTTTTTACTTTTTGCACTCAATTTCTCTTTCAAAACTTTCTACATTCCATCTGCAGTTTTTCCACTGAACACCTCACTCCAGTTAGTCTTATATAGCAACTTGTTTGCTTCCCTATAATCTGTAATTAACCTTCTGTGCATTTGGCTTAGATTTCAGTTTGGCAGAATTATCTAGCAACAAATTAAACTTTATGACCCCATGATCACTGCACATCAATGGTGGCAAAACTCGACTTGAAGTTGCAGTAATTTCTTTAGGAACACAAACAATATCTAGTATGTTACATCCCCTGGTAGGTCTTTTTACAATCTGAAGCATTTGTTGTGCCTGAATATACTCTGAATAATTTATTTACTAATACCAGGAAAAAATATATACCAAGTATATAGCCGCTGAAGGTGTCACCAATCTAAGCGGATACACCGCAAATACAACGAAAAGCCAGCTCACAAGTGTTCAGCTCTCCAAAAATATCCAGGCCCATAAACGTTCCAAAAGACTTTATTAAACAAGAAACTCAAATTGAATAAAATAAAAACGTCGACCTAGGTTTCGTTCAAAAAACGAACTTCATCAGAACACATCTGAATGCAGACTGAGACTTTAAATATAAATGCCTAAGGAACTAATTGGACCTGTTAACCAATGATGTTGAACTACTATGCATTAATATAATTAAATTAATTAAATTGGATTAAGTTAAATTAAGCTAAATTAAACAATGAGTTACAACACATACATCGATTTACAATGTACACAAGCGAATCGTAACCTTGATCCACCTATATCATATTGTAAAAAATGACAAACATTTGCCCCTATAGTTACCCTTGTGCATAAATTGCATAAATACCATGTTCATACTGTGTTGTATGATAATTATAAATAATTGTGCAAAACAAAAATACAATACCAAATATAAATAAAAAGGTAAAATAAAGTTAAATTAACCTTGAATTACAGAACTAATACAACCATCTGCCGGTACCTATAAAAACCCATATAAATAAATAATCACATAGTGTAGTACATTAAAAACATGTTATAAAAATATTGTAAAAATATATATATATGTATACATTATATATAAATGCATTCTGTATACTTGCCAATCATAAACCTGTTGTCAAATACAACCATAAATTATACAAATGGGTAAATACGTTTCTACGAATGAAATTACACGTGTAACACCTGTATAATTGTGTAATAATTTATGAATTCGTGTTGTATTTATCAGCTGTATGTATATAAAAATATATATATATATAACAACATATGAAAAGATATAAATATACAAATATAAGTAATGATGTAATAAATATCAATAATGTATGATGTGAAATAATTAAAATGTATAAAATGACTATATATAGTAGTAATGGAGGGGATAGGTGTAAAAATTAATAATAAATACAAAATAGATAATATTAATAAATAATGTATAATATAATATTAAAAGTTATTCCAATATGGTAGATAATAGTTAAAAATGACCAGTTTGATTAATTATAAGGTCCGTTGGTGTCCATTATATAATATAAAAACTCATTAATATTATTAATCCCATTCCGAGATTTTAAAATTCTAAAATTCATAAAAACATAAAATTCCAGTGTTAAAAATGTGTATTGTGTGTGGTATACAATGTTATGTTCTTTAACTTGTGTATATATAAAGTGTAATAATCCATATATGCCCTACCACTAAGACCCCTTAATGCTTTTCATCCATAAAATAGGCTTAATACTGGTAAATTCATTTAAACCAGGGTTATGGTTGGCATTAAGTAAAATCTGTAACTTTAATTCTAACACGTCTAAATTGTATTTGGTAACCTTCCCTTGTGAATCAAACTGTTGATGAATAATTCCAAAAAACTTAAAAGAATGATTTGGAAATTGATTGATGTGTCTAGCAAGGGCATTTGTTAATTTATTATTCTTAATGTTCATTAAGTGTTCTTTATGTTTTTATGAATTTTAGAATTTTAAAATCTCGGAATGGGATTAATAATATTAATGAGTTTTTATATTATATAATGGACACCAACGGACCTTATAATTAATCAAATTGGTCATTTTTAACTATTATCTACCATATTGGAATAGCTTTTAATATTATATTATACATTATTTATTAATATTATCTATTTTGTATTTATTATTAATTTTTACACCTATCCCCTCCATTACTACTATATATAGTCATTTTATACATTTTAATTATTTCACATCATACATTATTGATATTTATTACATCATTACTTATATTTGTATATTTATATCTTTTCATATGTTGTTATATATATATATATTTTTATATACATACAGCTGATAAATACAACACGAATTCATAAATTATTACACAATTATACAGGTGTTACACGTGTAATTTCATTCGTAGAAACGTATTTACCCATTTGTATAATTTATGGTTGTATTTGACAACAGGTTTATGATTGGCAAGTATACAGAATGCATTTATATATAATGTATACATATATATATATTTTTACAATATTTTTATAACATGTTTTTAATGTACTACACTATGTGATTATTTATTTATATGGGTTTTTATAGGTACCGGCAGATGGTTGTATTAGTTCTGTAATTCAAGGTTAATTTAACTTTATTTTACCTTTTTATTTATATTTGGTATTGTATTTTTGTTTTGCACAATTATTTATAATTATCATACAACACAGTATGAACATGGTATTTATGCAATTTATGCACAAGGGTAACTATAGGGGCAAATGTTTGTCATTTTTTACAATATGATATAGGTGGATCAAGGTTACGCATTCCGCTTTTGTGTACATTGTAAATCGATGTATGTGTTGTAACTCATTGTTTAATTTAGCTTAATTTAACTTAATCCAATTTAATTAATTTAATTATATTAATGCATAGTAGTTCAACATCATTGGTTAACAGGTCCAATTAGTTCCTTAGGCATTTATATTTAAAGTCTCAGTCTGCATTCAGATGTGTTCTGATGAAGTTCGTTTTTTGAACGAAACCTAGGTCGACGTTTTTATTTTATTCAATTTGAGTTTCTTGTTTAATAAAGTCTTTTGGAACGTTTATGGGCCTGGATATTTTTGGAGAGCTGAACACTTGTGAGCTGGCTTTTCGTTGAATTTATTTACTAATGTTGTTGAATCAATATTATGCCAGTCTGTTTCTGGCAAATTTAAGTCCCCAGCTAATATTATTCTTCCCTCCTGTGTTTCATGTAAGAAATGTATGAATTCCTCTAGGTCATCTGCACTTGACTTTGGTGGTCTGTACACTCCAACAATTGTTATATCTGCCAGGGTTGTCTTTATTGTCACAGTTACACAGTCTATAGTATTGGTGTTATCATTGAACATGTAATAATCACAAGTCTCATAGCTATCTTTAATCCCTATCATAACACCTCCACCTGAATTTTTGTTAGAATGTCTGTTACAGTAAACATATTTATACCCTGTCAGAACTGGTTTCCAGTCATTGTTCTTTAACCATGTTTCACAAACTATAACAACATCAATCTTGTGGGAACGTAGCAACTTTTCTAATAAAAAAACTTTTATTATTAATGCTCCTGGCATTAACAACCATCAGAGATGCATCAAATGTTGCTATCTGTGAACTGTTACATTTTTGACCTGGCAAAAATCCTGGTTAGTGTTAGTCAAATATTGCAAAATATCTGCTACAAAAATTCTCTTCCCTAATCTAGACAAATACACACCATCCTGTCTGAACATGTATGCCCAAAAGAAGGCTTGGATGCTCTACACTTTTCCATTTTTTAAAACAGGACATTTTTTCCATGTAGGTGTTTATCCAAAAAATCTTTTCATTCACAGTGATCTGAGTATAATTTCTATAGGTCATTTGTGAAAAATATGTCCTAACACCAGTACAAGCTATACTATCTAGGAGGGCTGTCAGTTCCCAACTAACAGTCAGAGAATCCTTGTTTTAGTGACATCATTTGTACTAACATGAATAAAAACAGATCCATACTTCCTTACATTAAGGCATTCCAAGGCTTGTTTCACATCTTCTATTTTTGCTCCTGGCAAGCATAACACTACTCGATGTTCATTATCATCTCTGCAAATACAAGTATCAGTTCCTCTAATAACTGAATCTCCAATTACAAGAATATCTTTGCTGACCATCTCTGAAGAATCTCCAGCTTCTAATACAGTCATTTCAGCTCTATCAATTGTTATGAAGGATAGCTCTTCATCACTATTAGTCTTATTAATTTCACTGTTTTTATTGCGTATTAAACTCTCATCCAGCTGGTACTGTAAATCCACAGCTAGAGCCATGTAGTCAACATTTGTCTTTCTCTTCTTTTTTCTTACAGTAATGTCCTTCAATCCTTCCATGTTCAGTTTTGATTTCTTCCTTTTCACCTGCCCCTTGCCTCTTTTTTCTACCTTTTCCATTGGAAACGAGATGCCCTTTTCTGTAGACTGAGGGTTTTCTGATAGACAGATATCTTCATTCCCTGTCACCAGTGTGTTACATAATAAAGCAGAATCCTTTTTACTATGTATTCTCTTTCCTTTACAGTCATTAGTCAGTTTCCTTTTCTTCCTTGTTATTTGTTGAGAACTTCCTTTCTTTCTTTTTTTGTTTCCCTCTAAACAAAATTGCTCAGATTATTATGCAACCATTGAAATATATGAACCATAATACAACACAAGGCCCAACATACGTTTTTCAGAACAATATACATGGAAATGAAACCATATCAGTAGTATAACAATAATAATTCATGGTGCAGAAAAGGGGCAGGGGAAGAGAAAAACATTCCATTAACAACTGTATATGCTATATTTTTCACAACAGTACTGCTCAGTACTCTACAGGTCTTCCCTTACTTTGCATCTGCATGTGCCCTAAAGCTTCTGTAGCATGTACATACCTCTCAAGCTGTCAACATGGAATGGTATGGGCTTAGCTGTAAGAACTATAGGTACATAACTACAGGGGACTTGCACATGTCAGGGTAACATATATGAGTAACAAGGTGTACCCTACACTAATGTTGTGTGAGTGTGCTACTGGCATACTTCAACTGGAATTATATCTGTGTCTAAGGTTAATGGCAACAGTAATCAGTAGCCATGACAATGTGACACTTGAGAAACATGCATTGAGCACAGTGCATGGTGTATATACCTAACCTGCTGCAATTTGTAGGCATGGGTTTGTACTGTTGGCACACATTCACACATGCACCTGACATACAGCCATACCAACAGTAGAACATTTCAGTGGTCTAATTCAATTGGAATACTACTCTACTGCCTGACATTTTATTAAATGGAGTGCTATCAACTTGCTGAGTACCGCTGTTTATACACTAGTACATCTGGACACTGTTTATTAGTATACCCTTCATACAGCTACTACAAACATTTCCTTACCTGTAAGTCCTGTGGAGAAAATATCTGTTACAAGTGCATGACAGTTTCTACAAATAGGCAATACTACTTGTCTGTAATTATAAATATATGTTAGTTCCAGTCCCCAGATTCAAACGCTGATCTGTGTGTGCAGAAATGAACAACATAGCTATTTCTTATCACAGTGAACTACTGGGCCACTGCTGTGGGCTGCTTCATTGATTTGTGCCTAAAACTCATTTCGTTACTAAGTCTGACATGGTAATATCAGTACAGTGTCACAGAAGACTGCAGTGACAGTTGCACATGCATGCATGAGATTCATTCGTGACAGAGATAGTTGGTGAACTGTGTATTAATACTTGGAATGCAGGTGTACACATTTAACCCCTAGTGGATGTGAATATATGTGATTTGTACAGACCATAGCATGATGCTGGGTTGCATACCCGAACAATATACATTTGCACATTATATATTTGCAGTCTCCACCTATTACAGTCTCATACTTGCCTGCATCAGCGTGCCTACATTCAGAAATGCAAAGGTTAACAGAAGACAATCTTGAGGGGAGCACACTATAATACATTACACATTACTATTCACGTTTCAGATCTTAGTGCAGAACATGTATTACATTGCATTGTATCTTGTTTTACAACTCCACATCTACACTTTAGTATAACACTTCTTTATCAGCAAAACGTCACTCAATTCATGGTGTCATAGCCATATTTGCTGTGGAGCACCTGTGCAACTGTATTTCATCAACAACAGACCAGAATAAACACAAACATTGGTGGGGATAACTTTATTAAGGGTGACATGACACAGTGGTTTATTAAATTCAAAAGTCTGAATGCAGTCATACTAGATATCCTGTAGATGATGAATGAATGTCAGTTATTACCTTCATGGTTTCAGTCACAGTGTATTTTTTTACAAGATGCTTAGTATTATTACAGTATATACTTATGTCATTCCTACACAGAATTACTACAGTATTAGCTTTTTTTCTTCAGTAGTAGCTTGTTTGATGCCTTCATCTGTACTGCACAGTACCTGGCATTACTCACTTATATCAATGTGTGTCTGGAACACATTTACTGCACAGTACCTGGCATTACTCACTTATATCAATGTGTGTCTGGAACACATTTTCTTGCAGTACTCTCAGAATTCACTATACCTAATGGCAGTAAACTCTTTCTTATTTATTGTACTTTATATTGCAAGATAGATCTGTACTCATCACACTGTCAGCACAGCCTTGACAGGAGCCCCTCCTGGGCCTTCATGTTGTGAGTCCTCTCCTCTGCAGCTGTAGGGGGGAAGAAACACCATTATGCATACCTGCCTATCACATATTCATGCTAGAATTTGGTAAAACAATGGTTCATATACTTACAAACTATTGGGACATTCTCATCCCGAGCATCTTGGATCCATTGGGCCAAAAGCACCCCTTTTCTCTGCTTCAAGTTGTCATAATGATGATGCACCTGCTCACCAGTGTGGGGGATTCCAGTGGCACTGGTGAGGTCACATGCCAAATGGTCCCAAGCCTCAGACTTGTATTGAGAGCCGTGGTACTGGCCCTGCAGCAGTCTGTCATCATGGTGTTCAACAAGGAGCTCAGCCATAACCCTGGACACCAAAATACCCGAGCACTGTGCCCGGAAGCACGTTCCCTCTCCAGTTCCTGCCATAGTTCCTGCATGGGTCAAACTCCAACAGGTTCTGCCTGTATTCTCACATGTTCAGTTTAAATAAGGCTATTTTCCCACCCTTTGCTGCCATTGGACCATTTTCAAAAATGTTTAGCACAGTTCAGCAGTGCACAAACCTGCTAAGCTGAGTTGAGGAGTGCTTAAAGTGGCAAGGGCTAAGCAATGCTTAGCGGTGTGCAAATCTGCTTAGTTGAGCTGAGGACTGCTTAAAATCGGAGTGCTTGTCACTGCTCAGACCAGCTCAGCAGAGCTAAGCGTTGCTAAGTATTGCTCAGACAGGTCCTGTTTAAGCATTGCTTAGCTTTGCTCAGCACTGCTTAGCATGGTTTAGCTAAGGGAAAAACAAGGGTTTTACATGGTAACATAAATATATATTGACATTAATTACTCATTATTGATACTTTACTGCTATGTGTTTGTATTTTACTTTAATTACTGTACCTTGGTGTGTGACTGAACTGTATTGCACACTTGTGTTTAACTGGGGCTTTTCACCTCATATATCCACTGACACTGGGATTCTGGACCAGCTGCAGGAATCTGGTTGACAAATATCAATAACTAGGGCATAAAAAAAATAGACATATAAATAGAAATGTTTTCCTATGTAAAAGCTGAATGGCCTGTCTTGGAATTCGAACCATGTACCTACTGTACACAAAGCGGTGACTCTAACCATTCAGTTAACTCGGTTGTGAATGTTTCAGCTATACATTTCTATATAGCTTTTTGTTACGTTTAAGCACTGATGAGCAACTCGCTGTACCATGCAAACCCACTCAGCTATGCTTAAACTTGAAAAAAAAAAAAAAAAAAAAAAAAAAATCAAAATAAATGTGAAAGGAAAATAACACATTGGGACATTTACTTTCCATGCTGAAAGTCACTGTGACAGAACAGGGGATGTGTTATGGACAATGTAATCCAGCCCCTGTGTGACATATGGAATATAATTACAAATAAGTGTCCGAGGACACTTTACTTTACTGTTTTAGTGCCATACAGCACTTTGACAATGCAGGGGGTATGTTACAGATATTGTAACACACCCCCTAAGTGGCATTACAAGTTAAATTATTAAATAAGTGTCTGAGTACACTTTTTTTACTCTTTTAGTGCCGTATGGCACTTGACAATGCAGGGAGTGTGTTATGTATACTGTAACATACCCCCTATGTGACATGACCAGATAAATTAAGTAACTTAAGTGTCCAATGACACTGTCTTTATTGTTTTACTGCCATATGGCACTTTGAGAGTGCAAGGGGTGTTTTACACTGTAACATATCCCCTTGCACTCATTCAGTAACCATGTACACGGCTTCCCCCAGTAGCGCGCCTTCATTAATATGCAAGGCGTGCTGCCGAGAGGGAGATGCAGACATGGACACCATTCACTCCATGTAGGAATAACGCTATTCCTACATGGAGTTTATTAAATCTGGGGGATTGTCTCTTTAAAATATAATCTAACTTCTATACTCAAGTGATTACAGTTATATCATGATATTTTGTGTTATTTTCAGTTACTGCTGCACATGTGCTCTTCAGTAATATTATAACAATTTCAGTACTAAAATCTAAGATGCAGTACACCACAATATGGTAAATGTCACCTGGGTAGTATTTTATGTTAGTATGTAGAAATATACATGCAATTAAAATAATTACAAAAGAAGGTTGTATCTCTGCATTGACTGCACCTGATTTTCAAGAATAATCCCACTGGTGCACTACAGGGCTGCAAAACTATCATTTGCTTGATGGTTGAATGAGTAAATAACCTATCTAGTTTTGTTTTTAAGTACATTTATCTTTGTACATCCTATCTGTCCCAGCATTTCCCCTTATTCCTTTTCCACCTGTCCCTTGCCACTGTATGCTTCTTTGAGTTCTCTTGCCACCCATTTCAGCAATCCATTCCATTGACCCACTGGCAACCTTGTTAAGACATACGTTTGCAGATATTGGGAATATATAGTCTGTACAGTCAGCTGTAAGGGCCCCATCTCTTCCCATTTTCACTCTTGTTCGGGATGTCCTTTTCACAGCTCACTGATATGATCTTATATACGCATATATATTACCCACATTTTTCTAGAGAGAGAAGCCCCGTGTTTTCCAATATACTGGTAATATTCATTTCCTCCATGTGGCTGTCCTCTGGAATCTATCCATCAGATTGGAGAGCACACTATTTAAAATATGGCTTGATTATGGCTTGCTGTAGTAGAAGGATTCATTATCTCTTCACTTTTAGCACTGTCTTCCCTGAGAATGCATACAGGTATTTCATTTGGTTATACCAGTGTCCTCTCAGCCTGTTCCTAGAAGTTTAATCAAGGAATGATCAACATCCTGCAGTTAAATTCACTGCACTGTCAGTATCAGTTCTACTGCACCAACTGCCACATCACACCATGGTTATGTGGTCTAAGTGAGGTCATTTATATTTGCTTACACAGAACTTCAACTGCTTCCCAACAAATTGAAAATCTCCCTTTGATTCTTCTTCCATCCCATCTTCCTTTGCTGCCCCTGTCTTTGTGTCATTGGCAAAGAAGTCAATCATGTTTTCTCCTCCCACTCTCCCCTCAGGTGTATCTCAGGCAAACACGCTGAAAGGTCCAGGAATCAATAGTGACACATTTAACACTTAATTAGTCACATTTCTTATTTATGACATCTGTCTCAGCACAACCCTCTGTTTCTTAACCAGCAGTATAAATTTTAACCTCTTCATGTTTGTCCTACATCAATCTCTTTATGTGTTTTAGCAGCTGCCTTTTTAGGACCAACTAAATGTTTTCATGAAGTCCAAGTAGGCCATGTATGTCTGTATTTCCCTGTCAAATTCATCTCTGTTACCCAGTGATAAGACTGGTCAGGCATGACTAAGCTGTTTCTGGCTATGTACCCCTGTTGGTTATCGCCCTGGACATTAATGTCCTATAACAAAGCAACCAGATATTTTCTCCATGGCTTTTGTTGCCACTGCTGTTATGCTGTAGCACACATAACAGCCATTAAGCAATTGCAGTGTAATGTAATGCAATGTAAATCAGTGGAGGGAACACTGCCTGGCCATGTGCAGCATAATGATCTATGGATGTTTTGGTCATTTGTCATTGCATTATACATTAGAGTATGAGCAATATGAGATGGATATTGTTCTACTGCAAGAGTCTAAGACCAGTTCACCAAATTATTCACTCACCAAAAGTGGGCTGAGTTGGGGGACTATCACCACGCTCCCTTACATGCACAATGTGATCAGAGACCAAATCGGTCATTGCATTTTGATTTGGGTGCTTTCAGTGATAAAAGGGTTCAGTGAAGAGAATTTTCTGAAATGCTTTTTTTTCTGAATTCACTATGGTCATTCATTGTGCTCCCCAGCTCTACTCACAACTGCACCAAGTAAAATCAAATGATGCAGGCCTGAAGATGAGTGATGCATGAGGAAATGCTGAAGGAGAAAAGCAGGAAACTATACCAATTGGACCAGAATTAAACCACTTGCACAGACAGAAGAGTAAAGGCTCAGTTAGAAGAGCTTACACAGTTTCTTCAGTAAAGGAGAAAACAGTTTTATAAAGGTACAAATGAGCTACAATAGACAAACAGAGAAATAGAGAAGCTAAAAATTGAAGGGATGGACAGTCAAAGATGGTGAATATTAAGACATAATGTTAATACATTTTTGGCTTAAATTGACAAAGGAAAGCAAGGTATGAAAATGTATTAGTGTGTCCAAGTTAATTGTAGTTTCCCCTGCAAACTAAGTTGTTCCTCCCAGGCCTTCATTAGAGGAATGCAGGGACATGTCACCCTGGGGGGATGTACTCCATGAGGAGCCATAAGGACCCTCTGTGATTGATTGTATCAAGGACTGATCCTCCCGTCATGTCCCCCGTTAGGGTTTTATTTTTTCCTAACTGGCAGGATGGTTGACTTGCAGTCTCACCTCCCCTTTTATACCTCAGACAGGAGGTGTAGGGTATAAAACTATCTTCAATGAGGATGAAAAAAATGAAAAAAAATGTTTTCTGTTGAATTCTGGTTCATGGAGGTAGTTTTCAATCCTTTAGGATCAAAGAGTTTATATTTGGCATGTTGATAGACAGGTTACGATAATGAATCCTGAAAATGTAATTGTCAGTTTGACATCAGTTATAAGCCAAATTCTGAAATTCCTGCTGAAGTACAGGACTCAAGGTAACATGTATTTGTGAAAGAAAGTTATGTTAAAAAACAAAAAAAACTAAATAGTTCTCATTTACACTCTAAATATTGCAAAGATTGTTATTTCCAAATGCAAAAAAAAAGTCAATTAAATGTTAAAGGGAAGAGAAAGACAAGAAACAAGGAAAAATAAAGAGAATGCCGCATACAATTTTTATGCTTTTTCCTTGCCATAACTGCCAGCCATCAGCCATTTTCAGCTGGCATTTACTCCATTTATGCCACAGTGGAGTGAGAGCTAATTGGAGAGAATCATCATCCAAGCGTCATAACAAGAATTTGGTCTCTCACCCCCCCCCCCCCACACACACACACACACACACACATTTCTGTTGTTCTTTTCCTGTTTGAGATACCATAATCCCAGCAGCCTGAGGGTATGACTTCACCCCCACTCAGCCCACAATCATTTACATTTAAGGACAAACCCTAAATGTCCAGAGGCTGGGGTACAATTCAGAAGGCTCAGATTCTTATTTTGTCCATCCCCCATAACATGGTTGAACTTTTTTCCTAACTTAAGTCTCATATTCCATTCTGATGGGTCTGATGTATCTGCTACTGAATCAACAGAACTCACTACCAGCTTGTGTCATTTGCACATTTTCACATTTTGCACCAAAACGCATATTGTAACATGACCTGCTGCTGCACTGTACATCTCTCTTTGCACTGCAGCAGTGGGTCAATCTGCCACCTTGTTCTGAGATGAATAAGTGCTCACACTTAGCCACCAACCCCCATTGCTTCCTCCACTGCCCAGATCACTTCTTAATTCCAGATCATCTAGGCTATACTCATTGTTTTATCTGTGTACCTCACAGACACATAAAGAATAACATTATTCCATTTAAAGTCTTGCCAAAAAGTTTTATGCCTTCAGATAGAAACATTTGTGTTATGCTCAATAATCACTGCACCAGGTGTCATAATACGGTGTGGATGGGCCAAAGAAAATGATATATTTTCCCCCAGTTACATTAACTTTGTCATGATTTTTTTTAATGAAAGGTTTGTTTAACTTGATACTTTGCTTCAGAATGCATTGTATAAACAGTTCACAGACAATTTAATTTTGAACATTTTATTTTTGATGCTGAACCCCAGAAATTTTACATAATTTCTTTTGGATATGGAGGTTCCTGGATTCAGTTTTGGAAATCATACCCATCCTGTTTTAGTTGATTATTTTGATGTAGAGCTTAAGGCTACTGGTGCAAAACATGAATCTGAAATTATAAGGAAAGTAACTTTGAGGACTACCTTACTGCATGCTTTGATGTCCCACCCACGGTATCTAATAAAGCTGTTACTTTATGGTCCTGACTCCAGTGTAAGTGACCATTTACACTGAGAACGGGTCTTGTGGAATCAGTGTAAGGCCTACACCGGGAGTCAGAAATAAGTCACTTACATTGAGAGCAAGCCTTTCAGAATTAGGGCAGATTAACACTAACAGCAACTCTTTTGGAATCTGCCCCATGGAAGTTTTCTCTGAACTTATAGACTTAGCTGTAAATAGACTTTTATTTATTTATTTACTTATTTATTTATTTATGTTTTTATTGACTGAGATAGTCCCACTAAGCTTACATGCTGTTTTCAGGAGAAATTAGAGGAGGTACTCATGCTACTTAGGGTAACTTTGCCCATGACGTGGGAAAATTAGGCAATTATTTTTGATAAATGTCACAGGATCTTTTACATCTGCTTGAGCTACCACTGACTCTGGCAAATGGGACCACTGTTTAATATTTCATCTGAAGGACATCACACTTAGGAATGCAGCAGTCTTCTTGTCCTGCATTACAGTGTCAGAACCAGAAAATTAATCCAAGCACCTAATTTATTTATTTATTTATTTGACATTTGTTGACTGGGATGGCCCAAGTGAGCTTGTGGCCCTTTTCCACAGTCACAACTGATACAAGTAACATATTCACAGTAACAGTTTAGCAGGAGCAAAAGAAAAATATTCTCAATACAAGTTAAGCAAGTAAAAAGTTAAAAATACATTGCAACATACAAAAAACTATACAAGTTTGTAAGCTAATGCAGGAATAGAACTGTCAGTCATTTCATTTTTGAGCAAGTTCCTAAAGAAGCCTTATCATGCTTTTCTCTTAGGGGAATATAAACTTGATTTGTAGGTGACATTATGAAAAGTTTAACATATGCAAAACATCAGAATAGAAACCCAGTTTAGACTTTGTTCTCTTTCCCTGAGATTTTAGACCAAGTTTCGAAAGAAATGTTCTATTGTCTTTCCTTATGGGGCTATAAACATCATTTTCTGGTCATATCTTATTAAAATCACATCCTTCACCAGGTCCTGAAGCATACCTTTCATGGCTTTCCAGGTTGCACCATGCAAAAGTACCTACAGTGCTGTTGCCACAACCCCAACCCATTGATGATGTCTATCAGCAGGTAGAGGGATATGAGGAACGTTCCCATACCTGAGCAACATATATTTCAGCTGCTCCTAGGATCCCTGGTCCTGTGGAAAAGGGAACATTAAAAGGAGACAGAGAAAGAAAACAATACACTATCAAATTAAAACAGAGAGAGAGACAGAGAGAGAGAGAGGGTTGGCATAATAGTTAAGGACTTTCCTTCACCGATACAAGGTGCATGGTTTAATTATGACCTTGTAAGCGTTGCGGTTGGCAGGGCTGTATGTTGGCATAATGATTACGATATTTAAGATAACAGATATAGGTTTAATTCTCACTAAGTGAAATTGGCTTGGCTTAAAATGGTCCACAAAGGCAGTGGGCCTAGTAATTAACTGTGAACCTATGAGAATGAGAGAGGGAGGTAAAGACACAAAATTATGATGATAAATGTTCTCATAATTTGGTGTTACTTCAGTTTTTATTTTTATTGACAGTCCTTAGTAAACAGGTATACTACTGGAAATGTTACTACATTTTAGACTGTTAAATGGCATTAATATTGACTGAACTGAAAATGT
Source organism: Protopterus annectens (assembly GCF_019279795.1). Taxonomy (NCBI): domain Eukaryota; kingdom Metazoa; phylum Chordata; order Ceratodontiformes; family Protopteridae; genus Protopterus; species Protopterus annectens. The sequence goes on along the minus strand of NC_056728.1, from coordinate 151,385,700 downwards.
TACTTGTTGATACTGAAGTATGTTTGCTTCATATATAATGATTCAATAGAAAGCAGTAATTTTTTCATACTCACAAGTAACTTTAGTTAACTGGATCAGCCTCCACTGAGACTGTTCACAATTATAAGAAATCTCTTCCTTAGCTGTGAGTAGAAGTAGAGAGAAACATACTTGTTTACCTGTGATCTATCGGTTTGCATAGCTGTGTAATGCAATTTTTTTCCAGCAATTATGATACAATGGATACAATCAACAGTGCATTGGGCCTTGATACACTAAAAGCACAGTGACGCCAGTAATGATTGATCTCTCAATTCTCTGATAATATATATATATATATATATATATATATATATATATATATATACATTATTTCTTTTTTTGTTTTGCACAATAAAATGCGGAAGGCTGTAATAAGTTCATGTGATTTAATACATTGTAAGGTTTCAAATTGTCTGTTGCAGGGGGTAAAGATACCAACTGCTGCATTGCTTTTAATGGCAAATGTACATTTTGCTACAAGCTGTCAAGTTTAACAAGAAGCTATTTACCTTAGCAGTGTAATTTTTTGCAGTATGCTTTGTAGAAATTAACTGATATTAATTCTGTTTTTTCTGACTTACTTGTAAAAGTACATATAATGCAGAGAATTTCTTCTTTGCTGAAATAATCTGAGCAGTTCACTCTGCATGAACTTTTTTGCAGTTCATTCAGCTGCTGGTTTGTCCCCCACCTTCACTCTGCTTAAGGTGTAGTACCTAGCTCTGGTCAGCCATCTAGAACGGGCATCAACTATTCTTGAAATAAATGGAATACTTCTCAAATACATGTATTTCCTATAAAAGTAGCACAGTAGAAAATGCTTTCTGGCCCACACTGAACATTGCATTCTTTAAAAAAGTATCTATTCCATAGAAATTCACAGTTTGTGTATATATGTGTTATCTAGGTTTACCTATCTGTATGTATACATACAAACATTAGTAATACATGCATATATGTTAAAAATGGTTTGCAATCAAAATGTGGAAAATCAAAACAATTTTTCACTTTTTGATCAAATTCGTTATCTGAATTTGGAAGCACAGATTTACCAAAATGTCGGAAATGGTAACCACAGAATCGACATTTGAACACCGGAGGTTCGCCCCTCACACCCTCTACATATTATATATATTGTAACTCCGAGTTCATACTACAGTGAGGAAATGAGTACATTTCCCAATCCCCACTGTAGTGTGATCTGTTATTGGAACGTCAATCCCATATTAGTGGATGCATACAACCATTCGCCAATGAGCATTTGAGCATTTCCAGATCTCCATTGCAGAAACTGGAAAACATGCATTTAGCCACCCCAGTTTTGCATAAATGCTGTACCACATTTTGGTAGTAAATGGTTAAAAATATATATGTATAAAATATATCTATACACAGACACATGCACACACACACACACACACACAGACACACACACACACACACATATGTATATATACAGGTATATATATATATATATATATATATATATATATATATATATATATATATACACACACACACACACACGCACACACACACACACACACACACATGGCACACGTGGTGTATGGATGCATATATACAGAAAAAAATAACTTATAACTGACATACACAAATATATATATATATATATATATATATATATACATATATATATATATATATATATATATATATATATATATATATATATATCTATAGATATAGATATAGAACACACCGTCCACAGCAGTAAACCACAATAAAGGAATCCACAAAGCCAGGTGTATATTTTTAGCGCTTTCTTTCACTCTTTAATTCGCTCGTGAACTTCTTCTTCTTATTCTTACTTTTGGACAATAAATCCGTTTAATATAAAGATGAAGTAGGATAGTATTAGTACACCATAAAATTTAGGAATATTCATTCATTTAATAAGCTTAAATCTACTTATTTTTTATACAAAGTATGTTATCAATACTTTTTTAATAATAATAAGAAAAACGAAAAAATACACATTTTTATATGAAATATTTAAAATCAAGTATTTATAAGTATATACTTTCTATTAATGTATAAAAGTTTGAATGTTACATTAATTTTGATTTATGGCATCAGTCTGTTTACATAAATGTGCATACAAACAATAATTTTCCAAAAAATTGTTTTGCTGTTAGAAATTATGTTAATATTCATGTTTACATCACTTCCTGTAATTTTTCATAAAACGGGAGTTGGGGAGATCTCCCGTTTTTTCTGAAGAAGTTCACGAGCGAATTAAAGAGTGAAAGAAAGCGCTAAAATATACACCTGGCTTTGTGGATTCCTTTATTGTGGTTTACTGCTGTGGATGGTGTGTTCTGTTTTACAAGTTTTTCGATTCCATCAGGATCTTTCGTAGTTTTTGCAGTTAGATATAGATATATGTGTATCATAACCACAATATATGTTTGCATACCCTTTTACATATGTAGGTACAGATGCCTTCATTTTCTTAAATTACTTCTACATGTATGCATATAACAATATTGTTATCCTCACATATATAGTAAACCTATGAAAATGAAGGAAAGGAAAAAGAAAAATACATACTCCAGAAATCTAGCCTTCTCTCCTGAACCTGCAATACCCATCTGGATAGCTGGTCCCCCCACTACCACTGCAGTTCATCATACCTGTACTAACAATACTGCCATGAGCAGTGAATCCCTGTCAAGGATGACAAGCTGTTCCCCAGCTCCTGACAGCTTTCTAGCTTCTTTCTCTCAGTGCTTACTACTAACTATTCTAGCTTCTGTAGGTATGACTCCTGTAGGAGGTACTGAAGGATCATTGTCTCCTTCTCAGACAAGCTTGAAACAGCAGCCTGGGCCTCTACTTTTGCTCTGTGGCACCTCATTGGATTGCAGTAACTGTAAAGTATCTAAGTGCAGAATAAGGGATAACAGGGTATGAACAACACCCTTTGAAGTATGATAGCATCATGCCTGACCCATGAAACCATATGGGTGTAATAGCTAGAAATACTTGTGTAAAGGAGTGCAATGGCAAAATCACATACTAGAAAATACTGCAGCTGATAGCTGGATACATATAATACATGACATTTCTTATCAACAGGTGCACCCCCCCATTTCTGTCCTTCAGGAAAGCAACCAGAGTTTGCATGGTAGGTGTGCTCAACATCTACTTATACAAAGGTCAGCACTGTGGTTTAAGGACACAAGTAAGCATGTCATCCATTACTAGTTCACATGATCAGCAGCATAAATGAGCAATTCCACTGTGCTGGCATAGCAGGTAGATGCGGACAGCAGAACTGTAGTTGCCAATGATGCCACAACTGTCATCAGTAGCATGGAGTCTGCAAGTGTATTGGCAGTATCAAACACCTCACATCAGATGCATAATTCTGCAGTCGGTGACACAGGCTCACACAGTCAGGCATGTGAGGTCTCACATTGCAAGTAGTACAGGAATAGACCCCACATAGCAGAACACAATTTTTTTGCTGAACCAGAAGAACTCCTTCAGGAAGACAGTATAATCTCAGAGGTAGCAATGTCCATTGCACTACCCGTGCAAAGGGGTTCCAGAGGGAGGCACATTTCAAAGCTAGCTCCAGACCTATGAATAGCCTTGTCTGCCCAGGTGCAGATGTGATGGGATGTTATTCAAGTGCAGTCCACTGCCACAAACAGTCAAGTAGAGATGTTCAGAGTACTGCATGGGGTATGCAAGGACTTTAGCCAGTATATGGGAATGGTAGAGAGCTGGGATAGTACCATGATCACAGTAATGAGCACTGTGGTAGTACACATTGCAGCCATGTAGTCAGGACTTATCAGATCCAAGTAGGAAACACTGGTCATAGGGACAACACCAGGCTACTGTCCAGACATGTTAGGAGTAGAGTAGGTTGTACACCATGCGAATCTCATGAAAATACTGGAATAAGTAGGGGGACATAACCCACAACAAATAAGGCATACATATCTTGTCAGCCTTCATCTACATGTTGTAGAACCTCTCAGTTGTGGTCTCAGTCACACAGCACTGTGAGGACCGTGTTGGAAGGACCACATGCATCCAGGAGGTCTGGTCATCAGAGCCAAGTCCGCATCAAGCTAAACTGTTAGCATTTCCTCAGAACATAGGCAGTTGGGCACCATCACCAGCACTATACATAGGGGATGTTATGCATGACACATTTGATGTATTATAAGACAGGGTTCACAATACTGCTACTGAAAATATTACAAGGTGCAATTCAACAACATGTATTTGATTTGAGTAATGTTACTCTAAAATAAGAGAAATGTTAAAAGAATTAGAAAGGGGGGTCTGCAATGTAGGACATTATTAAGGGCCTGCTGCACATGGGGAGTGTATGATTACAGTAATACAATAAATCCTGCCAGCAACAGCAGAAGTGTGTTTTCACTTCACCCTTGGCACTGCAGAAATGATGATTGCAACTACTTCTGATGACATAAGGGTTGGTGTTTATGACAGAAGAAATTTATGTCCAGTACCTTAGTAAAGTAAAAAAGTTACTTTTATATATAAGAAAGTAGTATAAATTTTCTTTCTGCTGAAAGAGAAGTCCTCCTGTAAACTGCATGGTGGAATACTTTACCAATGTATGCTTACATGCACACATTTCTTCCAGTTACTAAATCAAGTTCTACATGAGCATTTCTAAAGTACTGCACTTTCCCTCACAAGCAGTAGTACTTCTCAACATCTAGCCTGAGTATTTCACTGGGCACCCCTAAACTAACCACATAAAACAATGTGGAAGAAATTCTAATAGTCAACATTCACTACACAGATCTCTGTGAACAGTCTGGTTGGACTCTGAATGTATGCTGCCACTAAATAAAGCAGATATATGAAGGATATAATTGTACTTTAAAAAATAAAGACTAGAAGGACTATCTGTGTGACAGAAGGCCTAGCACCACAGAACACAGCCCATACATAACATTGGATTCATCAATTATACTTTATGTGTTTTTTATAATAAAGGTAACACTAACCTGAATGTCATGGTCCATAGTTGTGGACTAGTTGGCCACCTCTGTGCCTGTGTACCTTTGTACTATGAATTACCCTGTCACAAGGGGTCACATACTACTGCTGCCAGCTGGCAACCAGCACTATCATCATTGATGAAAGGACCAAAAGCAAGAGTTTCAGTGTTATCCTGGAGCATGTTATCATGGTGAGTGATAATGTTGCATAGAATGCAACAAATGGTGAACATCCTGTGCACAATAGGAGGGCCATTGTGATGGACAGTCTCAGACACATCCATGCAGTGGGTACAGGCTTTCTGTCAAAGACAATCTGTGTCTGGGAAAGGACAGTGTTGAAGTGTTTCTCCACAGTTTCTTTAGGGTTACTGGCGTTATCAGCCAAAATCAGTATAGCCTGCATCACCTGGAAAAGACAAAAAAGGGGAGAGAGGGGTCACACAACAAGGGAAGGGTGGTTTATACTAAGCAATACATTTTATAAAATATAACTAATTGCATAAATATATTTATAATTTTCACTTATCAACTAGGTGACAATGCGGCATTCTGCAATGCAGGAAAAGAATGCAGAGTGAGCTTGTGTGCCATATATGAGAATCATAGACATAGCCAGGATACTGGACCAACATTGTGGTAATGTAGCCCCTCATGCATCACACACTATCGGGCAGTTGAGAGAATGGTAGCTCTTCCTATTTTAGTACTCGATCCCCATCCCCCATGGTCCTGATGGCAACATACCATCTTGTCGAAGGCATTCATGGTTCTGGCTCAGTGTTGCAGTGAAACTGGCAAATAAATGTACTGACCCATGTGTCAAGAGTATGATGAGGAACTACTGGAATATTCTTGAGGCAGAAGCCTGAGAAATACCTATGTCCCCAGCAAACGTCTCAACCCCGTAGCCCTAGAAATCTGGACAGAGGAAAAAATAATGGAGGAGCAAAGGCCCAGCAATAGATTCAGATTTTAAACATTGATCTTACAAACGTAGAAAGTTGTTAGAATAATAGGTTTTACATTAGCACGCATTTTCTGAAGGATATGAAGTCTGAAGTTAAAATGTCTGTCATTATTTAGTAACTTCAATCCTCAATGATTTTCCTGAAAAACTCAGATTTTATAAAAAACAAACCCAAAATATAAGGCAAAAATGTAAGCATTCTGTGAAAATCTGGTTAGTTGAGAGGTATGGTACCCAGTCTGTCTTTGGAAGGCCTCCGCAGCAAGTATTGTGCGGACTGTACATACCGTAGTATCCACAAGGATAGGAAGGCCAGGAGTACCTCTAGTTCCTATATGTGAGCCATACAAATTCACTAAAGCCCTTAGAATATTCCTGTCCACTCTAAATTCATCAATAATTTCTTTATAATACTTCTCTTTAGTCTAAATTTATCAAGAACTTCTTGATTATGAAAACTATAATCAGCTAATCTTTGTTTATATATGTTCCATCCTGGCCGGTGAGAAATAGTTATACTGTCAGCAACAACAGGCATCTTCACTATTTGCAAAGTAGATATAACAGGTGTGACTTAGCCTTTTATAATGTTCCATCACATGGCATCAAAACACCATAAAAAAAAAGACTGTGAATCAAAAACAGGTAGAAACAGTACTCATTGGCAAAAAAGTTCTGAGGCACTTCCCATCTCCATCTCATTAGTTCATTTGCAGGAGTTCACTGAAAGTTGCTGCACCTAAATACAGATGGCCTCTACTAATCATGCCAAGGCTGCAGTTAGGCATGATTTCCTTATATTGCCTTTATGCTTGAGCACAATGACTATGAGTACCATCCACTGTCTTCACTGTCTTGCAGCGTGGTGTAGATATAGTCTGCATCCATTAGTTTTGGGTGGCACTGTCTTAACTTATACTGTGTGACAGACATCTCTATCGAATCTGACTTAAGCAGTCATCTGACAGCCCTGGTGCAAATGATTCTGAGTGATGATATCTTCAGATACCCTATTATCACCACAATAATCCTCATAACTCTTCCACATTTCCTATGATCCTACATGTATAATCAGTCTGCTAACTTTGTTAACTGGTAACAGCTCGTGTCACCCACTCGCAGACTACTCCATCCATTATTTAATGTACATGATGGAATGCATAGCCAGTATGCTTGTTTGCATAGAAGAGAATAATCAACATCATTTTCTGCTTGTATACATTTACTGTATGTATTAGCTATATGTCCTTAATCAAACATACATAAACAAATGTGTCTGCATTTTAATCTCTGTACAAAATATGTATATCTCCATTGTAATCTCTGTATTAAAATATGCAACCTCAAATGTTCCTGAACCAGTACACAATAGCACCTTAATCTTTATGTCTAAGGAAAACATTTCATTGTAATCTTAACTTGCTGTATCACATGAAGCTTGATTACCAGGGACTCTACTGAAAAGGGGCACATTTCTGCCTAGTGCTTTGAAGGTGAAAGCTGAGGTCCTCTAATAATTCTTAAGGCGGTGATAGACTTTTGGTTGATGTAGGTATTCAAAGATGTCTAGGGCTGGACAGTTATAAGGGTGGGCAGCTGTAACAATCTGCAAAAATATAATACATTATATGTCTTTAATATATTCATGGCGTGTCATTGGTATCCCACCCTCCATATTCTATCACTCAGATAGTTCTATAGCCCGATTAGTTATTCACATATCTCGGTATACTAGTTTCCTCAAATGTTTCTTGTGTATATTATTAAATTGTATTTGTTTCTGTTTTATGGCTATATAAAGACTTTGTTTTACCCCAATACTCATGTTACATCATGATGGTTAGTGTAATGGATCAGTAATCTAATGTCACTTACTGATTAAACAGGAGGCAGAGAATTATGAAGCTTTTCCTCTAATGTGTCTGGGATTCATTTTTTTTGAGACTTTAAGTTTTGAAAAAGAAAGACTGACTGATAAACAAAAGTTTAGAAAAATGTGATTTCCATTAGGATGGAGGCAGAAGAAGAAGAAAGCAAGTCGGTTTTAGAACAGATATGTAGTAAAATAGTTCACGTTTGACCAACCATCCAGTTATGTTTAAAGAATACAAGCAAGTTTTATGTTTCTTTAAAAAGAACTTATGATGACCCTTATAATTTAATACAGGACTGCAAAACTGTAAATATAATATAGAACTTTGTTAAATATAATGAAGTACACATTATGAAATGCAGTGGTATATAAAAGCACAGATGTTGCAGAAAAAAAATGTGCAGACTCATGCTTCTGCAACAAACCAGATCATTATCTAATAGCTTAACAACTACTGCAGCCATCTTTCGTGGTTAGTAATTATGGGTAAAAAGATGGGGCTCTAATGAGCAGCTAGACAAAAGCATATATGTTTGTGCTACCATCTACATTAATTTGTGTCTCTTTTTCAAAAGCCTGGAATTTACAAGTTTGGAAATCATGCTTTAGCTTAAATAATCTTTTTTTTTTTGGATATATACCATCTTAGTTCATGTAAACATATACAATTACTCCAAGATGGGGAAACATTTATTTTGTCCATAATTTATTTAGTAGTGCTGTAGTCAGTCAACCCTGATCAGTTCATAAGCTTATTATATTTAGTTTCAAATGAAGATCACTTTAAATCTACTGATACAATGCCATGTTATTTATTTACTTCAGATTTTATGTATTTACATTTGTTAATCATGTCGGTTAGTTGGTTCAAGGACTCTTTTCAAATTCAACCTAAGCCAAGAGGCATTTACAGACAAATATATTTGTTATGGAAGTTACAGTTCATATAGTAAAACAAATCTCGAATTTTCAAAACTGACCTGAAAAGATTTTATATGCAGTAATTGACTGTCAATAGTATTTAAAGGTTGAGAAATTGTAAGTCCAGAAAGAAATATATACTACAGAAATTTGTTAAAAGAATCAGTGCAAATAAAATATAACAACTTTTGCTTTATTTTTTTTTACTTTTACAGGAGAATTTATGAAGTTTAGAACTTTTCTGAAAATATTATGAATTTTCAGTTGTGTGTGTGTGTGTTTGTTGTGGATGCATGTATATGCTTGAGAGCCAATGCCTGTAATAATCAACAGTTCATTAGGTCAAGACTTTAATCATTAGTACACCAGTGATAACTGCAGATATAAACACATTCTGTATTTCTGTCATTTGACTCATGTTAATCGTGTAGTGCAGACTGAAACTTTACTCAGGTATCTATCTATCTATCTATCTATCTATCTATCTATTTATCTATCTATCTATGTATCTATCTGTCTGTCTGTCTTTCATTTTGTTGTCTGACTTGTCCCTTTGAAGTGAGTAAATTTTCATTTGACTATCAGGGAGAAAACTACAAAGCAGAGAAGCACAAATGTTAAAGAGTATACAGTCAGACATTTTATGTATCTCATGATCGCATGTGTACTATTATTTTTATTTTTATATATGAATTATAAATGGTAAAAAAGAACTATAGTAAATATGTGACATTTTCAGTCCAGAAACATATGTGATAACTAAGATTAATGTAGTACCTACATTTTTTAAATATTTTTGCAAAACATTTGCAAACAAATGATCACATATTGGAAACTGTTCAACCTGGACATATTTTATTTTACTTCAGTATTTTTAGCACCTTTACTGAATTTTCATTTAAGACATAGGTAAAACATACATTTATAAAAGTAATCAAACCGTATTAAGACGTTCACAGTTACAAACATTATACATCACATATAATCGTTATAAAATTATCATCAATCCAACATTACATAAACTGATCACTTCAAACAGTACAAAACAGTACACTTCGATTTAAGATGTGATTTCTACGTTACTGTCCCACAGAAGTAATAATTATTAGAAGTTGACAAGAAAAAAAAGTATTACCAACAAAGAAAGACAGAAAGCATAGTTAAATGAGAGAAGCAAGGAAAACAAGCTGAACATGAAGCAAGAAATAGGCAGCAATCACAGAAATATGATTCCAGCTAGTAGATGGCATGAGGTATGGAGTATGAAATAAGTGATGCATTTGAGGAGTTTTTAAAGTTACCTACCAGAAAAGATTTTTCCATGAATATTTATGTTTTCTCTATTCTTGGTTTAGTACAATCTGATTTTAATTTAAATGCTTTCCCTTAGAAGTATGAAAAGGCAGAAATCAAATTGTCTTTCTTTATGTGAAAAGGGATTAACTGCTTCTGAATTGGAAGAGAATATACTTGTTGTAGTAGGACTTCCTTGTAAGAAAATGTATTAACATATTTAAGTCCATCACGGAGACTATCCGAACGGATATAAGGCTAAAGGATGGTTAACTTCTCTAGCTTACACTTATAATTATCTGGTGTGTTTATACTGAAAGTTGATGTATAATTCTCTGAAAGAGTTCTCACCACAGGAAATGCTTTCCATATAAGGGCTTGGTTCTAACTATTAGTGACAATTAATGATTCTTAATGGTTAATTGATATTTTTCCCGCCGGAATTTTAATTAATTGGGTGCATAATTTAATATATAAAATGAACTTATGTCATTTAAAATTTGTAAACTGAAGAAGCGCATTGTTAGATGCGTGAAAGCGCTTGTTTTATCTCAATAAAATAATATTTGCTGCTATCGTGGAGGCTTTGGTGATTTGTTGAACAATTTGCACTTTACTTCTTTATTGAAGCCTTGGATGGTCGTGCTGGGTCTGCTGCTGATACTTTGGATTATTTCCTTCTTGTTTCTGGCTAACCGTCACACGATGGACAATCTCAACATAGAATTGGATTATACACCAAAAGTTGCTAGTGAAGGTATGAATTGGAATACCATTTTTCACCAACGTGAAAATTCTTTACTGAACTTTAACATTCCAGGGAATGCTGCACAGGAGGTGAATACCTACAGCGAAAACATGCAGGATTTTTATGAAGAGCTGAGAAGCCTGGAGAACAACCTTTATAAACTCCACAGATTAATCTGGCAGAGGAGACATCTGGAGGCATGCCTGCATTTCAAAGTTATTCCGCGGGGCATGCGCGTCCTCTGTATGCCTAGCTATGGAGAGGCGCACCCAGATCTGCTACGGAGATGGCAACAGCTCAACCTAGAGCTTGGTAACAGTTACCTTAAACTACTCATTGACTATTTTCAACCTACGGAGAATGAACTTATTGAGAAAGTTGAAGGTGAGCACCAAAATATAACTACAAGATACAAAAGTGAGCATTGTATATCTAAATTGAATAATATGTTATCACAAGTGACTTTTTATAGTAACAAGCTGGAACAAGTGAAGTTAAAAAAGCTGAAAAGAGATTGCAATGATTTTCAAGTCGGCAATATTTTCATTTGGCCGAGGTATAATGAAGCAGCAGCAGTTGGTGAGCCTAATCGGGCTAATAATAACCTGGCCAATAGCACGAACACTAATTTGACTCCCATTAATTTAGATAATAGTGCATCTAGTAGTGGTGCACTTACTTCACCGCAAGCAGAGGTAGACATCACCTCTTCTACTTCATCCTTACCTTGTAACCAACAAGGTTTAAAATTTCCAACAACAGGAGCTAGACCTAAAGAAGGTATTAATACATTGAGTGCCATTTCAAACAAGACTTCGGTTTTAAACTCCCCGCTTCCATACAAACAACGTGCCCCGATGCGTTCCACCAGCAGGGGAAGGGGGAAGCGCAAGATATCAGGAGACAACTGGCAGAACAGGAAGAAAAAATTCTGAATACCCTATTTTTCAACATATCATCCAGAGAATTAACAGAGACTGAATGTTCTATACTTAACAAGGGGTTGTCATACATACCCTCACGAGGCAGTGAATTATCAGAGACACTCATATCGCTTCGTAAATTTACCAGGAGGCTGACTCTAAGACTCTTGTTTCAGAATTCAGAATGTGCTGATGTTATATCTGAACCCATGGCTCCAAAACGGAAAAGTACTTTCACTCCACCGATACCTGGCTCTATAGAATGCTTTCTAAGAGCATGTGAATTTGACTTTTATGATTATTATAAAGGAAAAAGACATAAAAAATTGTTTTATAACTTAAACCAATTACAAAGAAGCAGCTTAGATTCGTTATGCAATGATGAAAGCGTGGTTTTCAAACCTGCAGACAAAGGGGGGGGGGTGGTAATAATGGACTCCAGCTTCTATAATAACCTGATGATCATGATGTTAAGTGATGAAACAGCATACACAATGATTAATAAAGCAGAAACTACACTAATAATAAAAAATGTTCTAGATTCCTTATATGACCTTTTAATGACAAGATGTATTGATAAACAACTATATGACTACCTAGTAATAGAAGCCCCTTTAATTCCCATCATAAAGGGACTCCCTAAAATGCATAAAGGGATACATCCCCCACCAATACGACCTATAGTATCAGGTCGATTATGGGTGACCGAGAATGCATCACAATATATACAATATAAATTATCTCCTTTGGTAGATAAAATTCCCACTATTTTAAAAAATTCATACAAATTGTTGGAAGATCTTAAAAATTCACCATGGATTGATAAAATAAATCAAGAGACATTGCTAGTTACTTTAGACATAAAGAATTTGTTCACGAGTATACCCAATGATTTTGGGGTAGAAGCGGTTAGAAGTTGTTTGAATGAATTTAAAATGGGTAGCCAGAATGAACAATTTGTGATTTGTGCTTTATTGGAGCTTACACTTAACAATAACATTTTCATGTATCAGGATAAGATCTATAGACAGACATGGGGGGTAGCCATGGGCACCCCCTGTGCAAATGTCTATGCCAACATAGCAGTATTTGAATGGGAAAGAATGTATATCTTAAATAATGAGATTTTTACCACAAAAATATTATACTACAGGAGATTTGTGGATGACATTCTACTCTTTTGGAATGGGAGCAAGGAGTCCTTAGAAGAATTCATTAAATATATGGAATCTACCACCTCTTTCCTTAGGTTCACCTATGAAGCCTCCCTATACAAGGTGAACTATTTAGATGTAGCAATAATGAAGAATGATCTGAATAGATTTACCACCTCATTATTCAGAAAACCATGCTGGAAAAACGCTATATTACACCATGAGAGCATGCATCCGCGTCATATCTTTCCTAACATTATAAAAAATCAAATGGATAGAATAACCAGAATATGTAGTGATATGAAGGACAGAGAAATGCTTTTGAGTTTTCAAAAAGAATGTTTCATGAATAGGGGATATTCAGAGCATCTGCAACTAATATCTGAGGACAAAACAAAGATGAATTGTGGTGTTAGATATAAATCTAATGGATATGGGCATTTTGCCAGATCAGATAAGGGTAAGATACAATATGATATTAAATTCACAAATGATATCCAATACATAAAAGAGATTATTCAGAAGAATTGGAAGTTACTTTACATGAATCAAGATCTGAAGAAAGTGGTGGGTGCCCACCCCACCTTCAGATATAGCAACTGTCCAAATCTGAAAAGATTATTATGTAAAGAGAAAACACTACATATTCCCTTGGATATTAGGATGAAATATAGGCTAGGAACATATCCATGCAACAAATGTTGTGTTTGTAAGCATATTAGTGTCCAACAATCATTTGAAAACATGCAGACAGGTTATAATTTCATACCTAATTTTTATGCTACTTGTGACACTAAGAATATTATATATTTGGCAACATGTGATTCTTGCAATGTGTATTATGTGGGTATGACAACACGTAGGCTCAAAGATCGAGCCTATAACCATATATATGACATACAAAAAATGAATACCAATAATGCTCTAGCTAGACATTGCCAGATATTTATATCACATTCATTTAAATTTAGAGTTTTACAGATACTTTATCCAAGTAGAAGGGAAGGCAATGCACGTGACACTTTAGAATTATACGAGTTAAAATGGATTTTATTGCTCAGAGCACACATAGAGCCAGGTTTAAATACAGCGATCAACATTAGACCAGCGCTATTGTAGATATAATTATGGTTTGAATTTAATATCAGGAATATATGAATAATTGATTATTTAAATAGATAAGATTTACAAAATATGTTAGAACCATAATCTATTTATTTTAATATATTACTTGATATTGAAACATGATGTCAATTTAATTTAATTATTCATTTTATTCACAATACAAAAATTTTTTATATTTCATTTTATTCTATGTTACTATACATTATATTTTATTGTATACTAGTTGATGATTTGATTTATCTTATACGTTGTATATATTTTTTGTATAGATATATTACATCTAGGCAATGATATCCTTTTGCATCATGTAATTTTTTATATATATATTAATTCTTTTTATACAAAAGTTCATGTGATGTCCATACATATAAACATCAAAGTATAGCATTCCTATTTGTGGTTTACAACAGAATTAATGCAGCATAAGATTCTTGTTGTAGTAGGACTTCCTTGTAAGAAAATGTATTAACATATTTAAGTCCATCACGGAGACTATCCGAACGGATATAAGGCTAAAGGATGGTTAACTTCTCTAGCTTACACTTATAATTATCTGGTGTGTTTATACTGAAAGTTGATGTATAATTCTCTGAAAGAGTTCTCACCACAGGAAATGCTTTCCATATAAGGGCTTGGTTCTAACTATTAGTGACAATTAATGATTCTTAATGGTTAATTGATATTTTTCCCGCCGGAATTTTAATTAATTGGGTGCATAATTTAATATATAAAATGAACTTATGTCATTTAAAATTTGTAACCTGAAGAAGCGCATTGTTAGATGCGTGAAAGCGCTTGTTTTATCTCAATAAAATAATATTTGCTGCTATCGTGGAGGCTTTGGTGATTTGTTGAACAAAGAGAATATGGGGAAGCAATATCTTATTTAAAGAAGGAAAAATAGGTTAAGGTTTTAATTAGACAGTTACTAGAAAATGCTTCTGCATACATAGTTTTAATTTTTGGTCAGTATTTTGTATACTGACATTATTTCATTTGTTTTTATTACAGTGTCATTTTAATTTAAATATTTTTTCTTGGGGATTTAAAAAAATAGGCTAGAGCAAAAACAAAGGATGCATTTATTTCTGTGAGACCAATGGTATTAATTGATTTTGAATTGTGGAAGACCCTGAGAAATACTTTTTGCTTATATTTTTACTTAAGATGAGGGAAACAGGCAATTTGTTTCTGCTAGAAAGGACTTCTCTGTAAGAATGTTTTCTGATTTTTGGTAGTTTGTATAAGTACATTGCTTTCTTTTTTTATTTTATTGTACAGATGCAAGAATATGCAGTGCCTTCCTCTGAGGGAATGCATGTTCCTACTCAAGCCCCAAGAAGGGTACAGTGTATATAGCTTATGAGGGACCAAATACATATCCCAAATATTGCTGCATGCAAGATACATTTCCTCTGATAAATGTCCACATTGCTGTTACTTAGCCTGCCCTGCATTGGCTGCCACTTCTTATTCTCCCACACTTGTCTCATTCCAGGCTGCTAACTGAACTCTTAACACCTACACCATAAATTAGTTCACTTTAAAAATGTGATAGATGATAGTTATATGAGGTAGTCTCATGGTCATGGAAAACAGTTCTTTTTTTAATTTGACCTTAAATACCACTTAAATATGTAAAATGTCCAGCATATTGAAGATTAACTCTCGGCAGCAGTTTATCCCCACACAACCTCATACCACCCCACACAACCTTTGAGGATATATAAGTACCTACTGTTACATAAATGCAGAGTTTCCAATGAACCAGAATCACATACACATAGCATATTATACAGACATCCCACTGTCCAAGGTAATTGAACACATATAGTTACTAAGTTAGCATAAGATGATAATGCTCCATTCAGCTCATATGCTACCTGAATATCAAGAGAACAGTTGGCATTAATTTGGTACCAAAGATTATGATTTCACAGGCAGAGGATTCAGCACTTGTCAGCATGGAGCGAGATATACAAACAGGCAGATTGCTTTATCTAATGGGCTTTACCTGTTTGGAATACAAGTACTGAACAGGAAAATGTCCATAGTTTTTAAATTGCAAATTAAAAAAATATATATATATCTATATATGTATATATATATATATATATATATATATATATATATATATATATATGTGTGTGTGTGTGTATAAGATAAATTGTGTTCTTGTTAAGAAATATGTGACAGGAGATATTGGCTTAAGTTGAAGAATTCTTCCAGCTCACCCAGAGCTTAGTGCATGTAGAAGGAGCTATCTAGGAGGAACCCAAAAAAGACAGGTGGGAGAGGAAGGGTGAGGAGTGTTGTCTGCCTGTGGAGGGTCCTGGTGAGAGGCAGAAACTCAGCAGAGTGAGACCACTTTTAATGAAAGCTGCAGTTTTGTTGGGACCTCAGACAATGTGAGCAAACAATTGTTTTATTGATGAAAGGGAAGCAGCAATTTAAGCACAATTGTCAGATGATTTGCTGAGTTCTGACATCTGGGACTAGGATTAGGCATCACAGTCATGTTCAGTGACAGAAAGGGTGGCAGTGGAACACTTGCGTTTGTAGCAATTAATGTCTTGCACAAGATTAAATTCAAGATGGCACTGGATAAATAAAAGCCAGTCAGTTATCCATCTGTCTCAGAAAAGGTTACAGAAAGTATTTAGCAAGGTAGGCTCATGACATTTCGGATTGCTAATTATCTAGCAGATGGTCAAAAGCATGAAATCACAGAAAAGAGCACTTCAGTCTAACTTCATCTAAACAGAATTATGGTTGACTAGATGTATTTGATTTAGTGTGTATGGATTTTAGTGAGATCACTGACAGCATGCCTCACAGGAGGCTGAAACAGAAATTAAAGTGTATAGGAAGAGACCAAATGAATGAAGAGGGCAAAAAGAAGATACGATGCAAAATGGAGATGGCATATTATTAGTGGCTTGAGACAGTAAAATGAAGATGGGAAACATAGTCCTTAGGTTGAATCTGGATATGGTGAAACAAAACCAATTTCAGTGCATTTGTTTTTCCATGGAAAAGATGCTTCAGCCCTGAAATTAAAAGCTATGTCCGATAGAGGGGGGGGGGGGTGAATGGTACTGGAATAGAATTATGTAATGTTGTCACCTGAAAGGTGTAAAAAGGATGGATATAGCACAGGCAGCAGTAGAGTATAGCAGTAACACTCGGGTAAATTTGCTGAACTAGATGTCTTCTGGTTCCACTGGAAAGTTAATATGTCCATTTGCCCATATCAGTTCTAATATCCATATGAAACTATAGTTAAGGATATTAAGATAAAGAGATGATACAGTGATAAGGTTAGCAAACTAATGCAACTTGCCTTTGGAAGCAACCATTTTAAGCATTAATTTTGTATTCTCAGATGATTTTATGCAACATACAGAGAAAATGTTGGGATATGGAAAATATGATAACTGAACCACTGATGATTTCTAGTAATGACAGCAATGGTGTTATATTTGAAAGAGGTACATTTGTAATTTTTTTCAATATGACAGTGATTTATGCTGGGAACTCTCGCTCTTGCAAAATTTCTTGTTGAAATTTACCACAACCACTTTCTCATACCACCTAGTAGTCCATAGTATCTGCAAAACTTGACAAAATAACCTTAAAACTGCAATGAGTGTAAAGAAATAAGCATGCTAAGGACATACAATAAGGTAATTTTGTGATAAAATCCCAAAGGTTATTTCCCAGAGACTTAATTACATTTTCATTTTCTCAGGATTGTTTTATATTTTAATTTATGTCACAGCATTATGAAAAGAACATGAAGAAGACCTGATAAAAACATTGAAAAAGGATCAGAAGTGTGAGGCTGTTTAACCAGGCCAGAGTCATACAGGGATAAAACCCTGACTATGGCCCAAACAATTTTAGTTCAGTTAGTGGCTCAGATCCTTGATAGAGCTAGTTGGGATGACAGGCTTGCTATCCTTGGGAGAGGTGGTAGAGTTGCTGAGTGTTGTAGCAGTCCTTTAGAGGAAAAGCCTTGACCCATAACCCATGGCATACATGCAGGTCAGTAAGCTGCCAACATTCACCAGTGTTCACTTGAATAGGAAGGCACAGAGGCTCATGCAGTGATGTTTGCACATATCCCCTTGTGAAGATAGGTGAAGGCTGCCAGCCAAGCCAGATAGAATTTTGTAGATAATTCTGTCATTTGTAAATATTAATATAAGCCACAGGCTTGCTCTCTTAAATGTGAAAAGATGGCATTGGATATTGAACTGCAAAAATGTAACAACCAGTGCACTCTGCTGTAAGAAAGCTAAGTCAAGCATTTCATGACTGCCTTTGATGTCAAAATTCAGAGCTGATATGTCTAGAGGGAGGCATCAGAGTTAATCACAAGAATTTGCATGTATAAATGTCCTTTATTGCTCTGGTTTCTGACAAGGTGTAAAGAATGTAAATGTAGTTTCTGTTAGCCTGGGAACACAAGAGAAGTGTGAAGAATGATGTCATGTAAAGCAGCTCTGTGTTATCAATTTAAAGATAGAGAATCAGAGGCCTCAGAGCATTTTGTCTTGAGAACATCCAGCGTCACCAGCACTGCTTTGGTCTATATGCAAGTTATTTAGAATTGTGTTTTCTCTTAGAAATAGCTAGAAATTAGGAAGATTAGACTAAGTGTTTTTCGGTGATGTCAGAACTTTTCTACCGTATTATTTTAAGTATATCTCTGTGATCTCTGAACTCTTGACTAGTAATGTGTAGTAAGAAGTATTGTCTTGTGTTTTTATTATTTAGTATTAAATATTTTTAAACCTTTCAACTGTGGCTGTTTTGCGTAGAGATAATTTAAGCTCTAAGAGTGCATTGCATGTATATAGTGATACTGTACCAAGTCACTCTAATAAGCCTTGACTGTTTATCATTTGGATAATAATATTGCACAGTAATAATTGGACACCCTTTCAGAAGAGCCTTTGAGTAGCTGATATTAGTGGGTGGTGGCAGCTGGTACTACCTTTTAGAGTGGGCAGAAAAGGGGCACAGCTGGAGAACCTATGCCAGCCTACCTCAGGAGTTTCTGTGTGATTATATAAACTCATCTCAAAGTGTGTGTCTGTCAGCTGCTTAGGCAAGGGCACAAAGCACTGGTTGGACAGAGAGGGTGCTGGAGGTTTTAGCTTACCCACTAGGCTGAGATCTGGACCCTATAGCTGTGCCAGTGGGGATTCTTATTGGGGACCTGGAGAGAAAGGGAGAAACCAGCCCCAGACTGACTGTGATCTCTGTGTGCTCTTAAGTGAAATTGTACTTTACTGTGCATGTATTTATTATCCTTTTCCTATATGGACACCCCTCACTTGTGTTATTGGTGAGTATTGAGGCTCCTTGATTGCTGGGCCAGTGCACGGGTGTCACATATTAAATGTTTGGCAGTGGTGGGATATCCACATCACATATTGATTGGTTGGCAAATACTAATTGACTTGTAGTGGTGTGGGTAGAGTAAATTCCTGTAGCTTGTGTACAGTGATCACTGAAGGTGTTTTTGTACTCTAAATCAGCCACACAGTGAATACTCAGAGTTCATGTCACAATTGTTTTATTTCTTTTGTTAGCTTAGTTAGTCAGGGAGAGCAGGCAGCATGTCAGCAGAGGAGTACGGAAAGCTGACAAGGAGCCAGCTGGCTGAGATGTGCCAGGCTAGGGGACTGGTGCATGGAAACCTAACTTAGGCAGACCTGATTGCAGCCTTGGTCACAGCTGCATCAGGAAACAGCAACTAGGAGGATGATCAGACTGGCAGTGGAGATGTACCTCCCTTAGAGAATGGACAGCTGAAACGTTCTGCAGAGGACTTAAAAAATCCATCTAGAGCTAGAGACTTGAGTTGAAGGCCAGGCGTTTGGAAATAAAAGCAGCTGCGAGACTGAGACATTTGCAGGCTGAGGAGAATGAGAAACTGCTAGGCCTGGAAGCTGAGAAAAAGGAGAGGCAGAGGCAGCATGAGAAGGAAATGCTGACTCTTTGCCAGAGTCATGGAGGTAATGGGGAAGGGAGTAACTGGATCCCAGAAGCACAAAAGCTCAGTAAATTTCTTCTGCAGTTTAAAGAGAGGAATCATTTTGATAGTTTCATTCATATGTTTGAGAGGGTATGTAAATAGTATGATGTTGACCAAAGGCTCTGGGTACAGTTCCTGACCTCCTTACTCCATGGTAAAGCTGTAACTGTGTTGTCTAAACTTGCTGATTGTGAATACTTTGATTATACTGCTGTTAAAAATCACTTGTAAGAATGTTTAAAGCTAACACCTGAAACTTATAGGAAAATGTTTTGTGAGCATAGATGCAAGGCAGATGAAAGTGTGTGTGAATATGTTGCTAAACTGAGCACTTATTTTCATAGGTGGGTGAGGGGATGTCAGGTCACCACTTTTGAAGGGCTGGCAGACCTTTTGGTGAGGGAACAGGCCCTTAGCAGTTTTAGGACATGAGGATCTGGTTAGCTGATGGACAATGTGCTACGTCAGATGAGTTGGGGAAGAAGGGAGACCTATACCTAGCAAGCAGGGCATCCCTGCAGAGGAAAGAGACTCTCAGTACTGCTCAGGCGTCTAAAGGAGCCCAAGGATGGCAGAACAGACTGCCCCAACAGAACCTGCTAGTAGCAGGGAAAGCCACTAGTCCAGGTACATGCCCAAGACTTAGGGTTAAATGTTTTGAATGCAACCAGTGGTGCCATATGGCATACAGATGTCCATGGAGGCAAGGTGGGGAACAAAAGGTGAGAGAGCCAGTAAGTGGGAAAGACAAAATGCCAATAGTAGGTTGTCATGAAACAACAGGAGTACCAAACTACCATCCTGCAGATGTCCTGATAAGGAAGGATTTGGATGAGGCAGTACCATGTATTTATGCAGTTACACTCAGTCAGGCTAGGAGACGAGCATGTGGGTCTGGTAGCCTGGGGGAGACCCAGACAGACTGCATACTTGCAGCCAGGACTGGTGAGGTGGTTACTTCAGGGAGATGGCTACTCTGTAGCAGTGAGACTGAATGTGAGCCACAGCTGCTTGTGGGTGCTGATGTTCCCTTGGACAGAGTGACTGCAAAGGTAGAGGTGAGTCGTAGTACCCAGGCTGACAGTGAGGCACCACTGTCAGAGGATGCCAGCCTTCCTGTGGAAGGGAAGCTGGGAAGGGTTACAAAGAGAGAGTTGAGACAGGCTCAGCTCTCATACCCTACATTGCAAGGCCTGAGGCAGGTAGCTAGGTAGGCACCTGATTCCTAAGGGAAGGGGAAATCTGTATACTGGGATAAAGGGTTACTGTATAGGGAGTGGACCCCTGAGGGAGGGCTAGAAGGTGAGAAGGTACAGCAGTTGGTAGTGCCTAGAGTCTACCATCTAGTGCTTCTATCCATAACCCATGGTATTCCCTTTGCAGGTCATATGGGCATAAAACATACAAAGAGACATATTATGCAGAACTTCTATTGGCCTGGAATTTCCAGAGATGTAACAGGGTACTGCAGCACCTTTGAGCAGTGCCAAAAGGTAGACAAGGCAGGAGACAAGGTAAGAGCTCCTTTGATGCCTTTGCCTGTGATTGAGGAGCCATTTCAGAGGGTAGCTATGGATATTGTGGGATTTCTGAGTACCCCAAATTCCACAGGGAAAAAATATATCCTAGTGGTAGTGGATTATGCTACACGATACCCTGAGGCAGTGGCTTTGTCCTTCATTGAGGCAGAAAAGGTGGCAAATGCTTTGTTAGAGATTTTCAGCAGGGTCTTCTTCTTTTTTCAGCTGCTCCCATTAGGGGTCGCCAGAGCAGATCATCTGTTTCCATTTCTTTCTGTCCTCTACATCTTGCTCTGTCACACCAACCACCTGCATGCCCTCTCTTACCACATCCATAAACTTTATCTTAGGCCTTCCTCTTTTCCTGTTACCTGGCAGCTTCATCCTTAGCATCTTTTTCCCAATATACTCTGCATTCTCTCCTCAACACATGTCCAAACCAATGTAAACTTGCCTCTCTGGCTTTGTCTCCAAACCATCCAACCTGGGCTGACCCTCTAACATACTTATTCCTAATCCTGTCCACCCTCGTCACACCCAGTGTAAATCTTAACATCTTTAACTCTGCCACGTCCATCTCTGACTTCAGCCTTTTTGTCAGTGCCACTGTCTTCAACCCATATAACATAGCTGGTCTCACTACCCTCTTGTAGACCTTCCCTTTCACTCTTACTGGTACTCTTTTGTCACAAATCACTCCTGGCACTCTTCTCCACCCACTGCATCCTGCCTGCACTCTCTTCTTCACCTCTGTTCCACACTCACCATTACTCTGAACTGTTGATTTTCAGCAGGGTGGGTTTCCCAAAGGAAATACTGACTGACAGAGGTGCAAATTTAATATCAGACCTACTGGCTTGTCTGTGGAAGTCCTGTGGGGAGAAGGACCTGAAGACCACCCCCTACAATCCCCAGACTAATAGTCTTGTTGAGAGGTTAAACTCTACAATCAAGTCCATGCTACAGGCATTTGAAGACCAGTTTAAGAGGGAGTGGGACAAATATCTGCCCAATCTGTTGTTTGCTTACAGAGAGGTTCCCCATGAATCCACAGGCTTTTCACCCTTTGAGTTGCTGTATGGGCATAGGGTGAGGGGACCTCTAGATTTAATTCGAGATGAGTGGGAAGGTGAGTGTGAACCTCACAAGGAGTCTGTTGATGCATATGTCCTAACCCTCAGGACAAGGGTCAGGGAACTCATTGGCTTTGCCCAGGAGAACCTGGCAGAAGCCCAACAACAGAACAAGGTGTGGTATGACAGGAATGCTCGAGCTAGAGAGTATGCTGTGGGGAAGCGTTTCTGTCAGACACAACAAGCTACAAGCAGCTTGGGAGGGACCATACAAGGTGGTAAGAAAGGTAAGTGATGTTAACTACATGGTGGAACTGCTAGACAGGAGACAGGGATATAAATTGTACCATATTAACATGATGAAACCTTACCATGATAGGGATGCCCTTATGCTGAGCATTTTGCAGTGGCTGGCAGGAGGAGTCTGAGGGAGATCTGGTGACTGATCTCCTCAGTAAGGCTTGGACTGACACCTCAGTGGAAGGGGTAGTAATGTCACAGCAGCTATCTCCTACCCAGGTTCGAGAAATCCGAGCAGTGTTACAGGACTTTGGGGACATGTTCACTGGGAAACCAGGATGCACCCACCTGATACAGCACCATGTGGATACAGGACCCCAAATACCTATTAGGCAGGCCCCTTATAGGGTGCCTGAGAGAGTCAAGCAGACTCTGAGAAGGAGGTACAGCAGATGTTGGAACTAGGATTGATTCAAGACTCCAACAGTCCCTGGGCCTCCCCAGTGGTGCTGGTGCCAAAGAAGGATGGCAGTACCAGGTTCTGTGTGGACTGCAGGAAACTAAATAGTCACACAGAGTCAGATGCTTACCCTATGCTTAGGACAGATGAGGCCCTAGAACAGCTGGGTGGGGCTAAGTATCTTACAACCATTAATCTTACCAAGGGTCATTGGCAGGTGCCCTTGACTCCCAGTGCTAGAGAGAGGTCAGCCTTTATGACTCCTTTTGGCTTGTATGAGTTCACAAAGATGCCCTTTGGGATGAAAAATACCCCATAAACTTTCCAGAGGCTGGTAGATTGTATCTTATTGGGAGCAGGAGGGTTTGCCCTTGCTTACCTAGATGATATTGTCATCTACAGCCATTCCTGGCAAGAGCACATTCAACACATCAGGGAGGTGCTGGACAGACTACAGAGGGCAGGGTTGACCATTAAGCCGAGCAAATGTCAGGTGGGTATGGCAGAGGTCTCCTACCTGGGACAGAAAGTGTGGGGTGGTAAGATAGGCCAGAACCTGCCAAAGTAGAAGCGATTCAGGCATGGCCACTTGTACCTGTTACCAAAAAGTAGGTGAGGACATTCGTAGGGACAGCAGGGTACTACAGAAAGTTTGCCCCAGTTATAGTACCATAGATGCTCCTCTCACAGACCTGACAAGGAAGAACAGTCCAGATAAGGTAGTGTGGACCCCAACATGTAAGCAGGCATTCCAGAATCTTAAAGAAATGTTGGGAGGATCCCCTGTGTTAGCCAGTCCAGATTACAGCAAATAATTTGTTGTACAGGTGGATGCTTCAAACCATGAGGTGGGGGCTGTACTTAGCCAGGTTTATTCAGCGGGAGAAAGTCACCCAGCTGTAGAAAAGGAATGTCTAGCCATAGTGTGCGCATTGCAGAAACCTCAGCCTTATCTGTGTGGAAGAATATTCAGTGTAGTGGCAGATCACAATTCCCTAACATGGTTAAACAAAACCAGTGAGCAAAATGCCAAGTTGCTAAGATGTAGCCTAGGGTTGCAAGCATATGATATGTCATTGCAGAACCGCAGTGGGATTAGCAATGCCAATGCAGATGTGCTCTCAAGACAGGGAATGGGGTAAGTTATCCTCAGCTAGACCTAACTATCTCAAGCAACGTTTTTCAAGGGTCACTTGAAAAACTAGCTTGAGTTCTCCAGGGGGGAGATGTGTGAAGATAGGTGAAGGCTGCCAGCCTAGCCAGACAGAATTTTGTAGATAATTCTGTCATTTGTAAATATTAATGTAATCCACAGGCTTGTTCTCTTAAATGTGAAAATACTGCATTGGATATTGAACTGCAAAAAGGTAACAGCAGTGCACTCTGCTGTAAGAAAGCTAAGTCAAGCATTTCATGACTATCTTTGATGTCAAACTTCAGAGGCCAATATGTCTAGAGGGAGGCATCCTGCCTATTGTTTCAAGACCAGAGTTAATGGCTAGAATTTGCATGTTTCATAGGTTTTATATGTTTTATATGTGTGTACTAGGCTAATGGCCTTGGAGCCTTTACAAGCCTAGCCCATAAGATTACCCTGGCATCATGCCACCCGACCTTAGTTCCCAGTGCCTCTGTCAAGTAGAGCCACTGGATTGATCCCTGGGGTGAATGTATAAATGTCCTTTGTTGCTCTGGTTTCTGACCAGGTGTAAAGAATGCAAATGTAGTTTCTGTTAGCCTGGGAACACCAAAGAAGTGTGAAGAATGATGTCATGCGAAGCAGCTCTGTGTTATCAATTTAAAGAGAGCGAATCAGAGAGCTCAGAGCATTGTGTCTTGAGAACATCCAACATCACCAGCACTGCTTTGCTGTATATGTAATTTATATAGAACTGTGTTATCTCTTAGAAATAGCTAGGAATTAGGAAGATTAGACTAAGTGTTTTTAGGTGATGTCAGAACTTTTCTAATGTATTATTTTAAGTACGTCTCTGTGATCTCGGAACTCTTGACTAGCAATGTGTAGTAAGAAGTATTGTCTTGTGTTTTTATTATTTAGTATTAAATATTTTTAAACCTTTCAACTGTGGCTGTTTTGTGTAGAGATAATTTAAGCTCCAAGAGTACATTGTATGTATATAGTGATACTGTACCAAGTCACTCTAATAAGCCTTGACTGTTCAGTCACACTTACCATTTGGATAATAATATTGCAGAGTAATAATTGGACATCCTTTCAGAAGGGCCTTTGAGTAGCTGATATTAGTGGGGGGTGGCAGCTGGCACTGCCCTTTAGGCTGGGCAGAAAAGGGGCACAGCTTGAGAACCTGTGCCAGCCTTCCCCTGGAGTGTCTGTGTGGTTGTATAAACTCTTATCTCAAAGTGTGTGTGTGTGTGTGTGTGTGTGTGTGTGTGTGTGTGTGTGTGTGTGTGTGTGTGTGTGTCTGTCAGCTACTTGGGCAGGGACGCAAAGCACTGTTTGGACAGAGAGGATGCTGGAGGTTTTAACTTGCCTATTAGGCTGAGATCTGGACCATATAGCTGTGCCAGTGGGGAGTGTTATCAGGGACCTGGAGAGAAAGGGAGAAACCAGCCCCAGACTGACTGTGATCTCTGTGTGCTCTTAAGGGAAATTGTACTTTACTGTGTGTGTATTTATTATCCTTTCCTGGATAATAAATTCTTGGACACCCCCCACTGGTATTAGTGGTGAGAATTGAGGCTCCTTGATTGCTGTGGCAATGCACAGGCATCACACCACTAACCCCGGGAAAGCATTAGACCAGCCATAATACAAAATAATTCCTTATTTCTGAGATACCAGTGAGGTTAAAGCAACCATCATGAGTGCCTCAATGGTGCCCCAAGATGGCTGTGAAAGATGAGCTTGATTTCAGTTTGGGAGCATTCATACTCTGCAGATTCAGGGGCAAAAACATAAAAATATGAGGCTATTTTAGCCTGGCTAAACTAACGTTATAACGCTGGAAATTTTTCACCGGTTTGATTTAAAATATCAGGAATGTAACTGATGTAATTTTTTCACATCCAGAGCAAAGTCATCTTTTATAGATAGATCAAGTGGAGATTTCATATTTTAACTGATGTTAAATCATCATTACTACAAGCTGTAAAAATAATTTAATATTGTGTTACTTAGAAAGAGCTTTTCCAAAATATACATTTTGAACTTGCAGGAAAAATATTTAAAACTGTCACAGTTATGAACCTGCTTTTCATATGTTGTAAGTAGTACCACAACACAATTTTTTTGTATTTTCTCTGTAATCGCATTGGAGACATTACTTTCTTTTTTTCAGAACACAGTCAAAATTTTTACAAGCAGAAAGGGGAGTCATGTTTTTGAAGCAGCAACACTTTCATAATAATGTGCACATTTAAGTTCTGTTCATTATGGCATGCTATTATAAAAAGAGAAATGATAATATTCAAAGGCAGTATGAAGTATCCAGGAAAAAAGGGATATTTTGTTGAATCTAATGACCATAAGGTCATCAGTTTATAACTTTGCCCGAGCTCAGGTTTTTGACTGGAGGTTTGCAATACATTTGCCTGTTCACAACAGCTTTTCTCTCAGACAATTTACTAATTTAAGAAATTCATCTCAACTCAAAGACTGGAACTGAAGGCCCACCATGTACTATGTTGTATCAAGAACTACATGTATTCATATGGTTATTTGCTTTGTTCGGTTACTGGTGAATAGTTTACATTGTTAATTATATTTGTAAAATGTTAATAAAACGTTCATTAAAAAAAGGATTACAGCAGCCTCTGTAGAACTGCCTCTCCTCTTTTCCAGCTCCATCCCATTTTCCCAACAATGACCTATGCTCTAACATTGACTCTGGCAGTAGTCCAGCACAATATGTTGTGTTTTGTAAAGTGGTAATTCCTTAGGTATGCTTCATATCTTCTGCCTTCCAGGTACCAAAGATAACCCCTTCTACTTGGTCGGTGGTATGTTCTTAGTCTTCATCATATCTATTATCATAGTGTGGTATTAAGGATAAGGATATGATGCTTAGTAATGGCAAGTTTTATATCTATAGCTATATCCATATGGATTTGTGTGTGCGTTTGATATGTGTGTATCTCTCTCTCTCTCTCTATATATATATATATATATATATATATATATATATATATATATATATATATATATTGATTCTTTAATATATTTATCATCAACATCATAGCCTTATGTTCAATAACACAATATGAAGTATTGCCTAAGTTGTGTGTGTGTGTGTGTGTGTGTGTGTGTGTGTGTGTGTGTGTGTGTGTGATGTAAATATGATGTATATGTGTATATGATATGTATATTGGAACATAATGCAAAGTCCATTTTGCATAAAAACAATTTATTTAGTTTGGGCAACAGAAAGAATGGCACTTCCATGAAAATTAACTTCTGTGGTCTTTAACAAAATGAAAGCAAAAGTACATTCAGCAAAGCTAGGTTTTAAGTTCAAAGTTTATAATGCCAAAGTCTCTGTGCTCCTCAGGTGAACAGGAACTATGCCCTTCTCTGGCAACTTGTCTTGTAGAAATGCATTTCTCCTACAGACCCCTGGTTTGATCTCCAGGTATCACTCCTCAATGATGGTTATTTTCTCTGATTCTTTAGTTCTCTTAGCCCCCTTCTGTAAAGTTGCTTGTCTCATTGCTGCTGACATCTGTCTAGTGATTCTGTTAACCATATGTACTTTTCTTAAAGTCATAGTTCACTGCTTTTACAAATTCAGCATATAATTTTTGCATCAAGTTTGTATTCTTCTTGAGCCCCCCCCCCCGTTACAAGGGGTAATCATCATGTCATGTTGCATTTGACCCCCACAACCTGAAACCATAAATTCCATGCCAATGGGATGGTCTACGTATCCCCAACATACCATCCATATTGCCGTGCTTTGACCCAAGATGATGGGCCCATCTGCATTATTTCATATTTCCTATTTTTTCTGATAATGGAGCCACTATAATGGAGCATGATAAGTTTTTAAAAATCTGCCAAACAAGTAATATTTACATGACCTCAGTGCCTATACAATGGTTAAGCACTTCTGCCCAGTAGAGGCATACTTAGTTTTCATTTTGGACACTTTCCTGCTAAGAAAGCAGATAAGGTGCTCCTCTCCATGGAAGTTTTGAGAGAGAACTTCACCCAGGCACACATCAGATGCATTTGTATACACAATAAATTGTTAAAGTCAGGAGATGCATCTAGTTATTCAGATCACAAGATCTCTTCTAACTATTTGAATGTAGTGTCTGCCTCTATGTTCCATTTTATTTTCATTAGCATCTTTCCATTAGTGGGGTTTGAAAGGGGGCAGGCAATAGTGGCAAAGTGGGTCATGCATTTTCTGTAACATCCTGTTAACCTTATAAACGCTCTGATCTGCTTTTTAGTCTCTGGGACTGGCCACTTCTTTATTGTATCCAATGTTTCCTTCTCGGGACTAAAAGCTCCACTTCCTATTATGCACCCCGAATACTTAAACTCTGTCATTGCCAGTTTACTTTTGGAGGTGTTTACTCTAGTTCCCCCTGACAAAGAGAATTCATATAACCTTTTTGTTGATTAGATGAGGGCTTCAGCCTTCTCACTATGTGAGTGTGTCACTTAAATAGGTAGCAACATTATAAATGTGAAGTTTCAGGAACTTGTATGTCATCCCTTGTAAGGTCACTGGACCACTGTGTAAGCCAAAAAGGAGGACATGGTAATAAAACAGCCCCTCAGAAGGAGAAAATTATGTTTTTTTCTTTAATCTCTACCATCAGGATAATTTGTGTATACCATTTTGTTACATCTAGTCTAATTAGGAACCTTGTATTCTCTAGATGTTCTATTAGCATATGCACTCATGGCACAGGATGAACTTTGAAATACTGTTTTCATTTCTTAAAGTTTTTGCACAGCCTAAAGGTTCTGTCTGGTTTTTGAGTGGAAACTTTGGGGCTGTTCCAATCACTCTCAGATTCTTCAGTAATCCCTAGGTATATATTTCTTATCACTTCTTGAACTGCCTTGCATTGTGATCCCTGGATCCTATAATGCCTTTGTTTAATTCTTTTGGGGAATTAGTTTCAATATAGTTGTCAATTAGGTTTGCTCTGTAGATTAGTTATTGGAAGATCTGGTCTGAAGAGAAGTTATTAGAAGACTTCTTTGTTCTTCACTGGCAGCTCCTCTCTGCCATGTTTTTGAATTTTGACAGAGTGTCATCCATTTCTCCAGCTCCCTACTCTCCACTATGAACCTGACTGCTGTTATCTGTGTTTCCTTCCAAGGCTTTGGAACATTAATGTGATATCTTTGTTCTGACCTTTTGACAACTTGTCTAATTTTGTAATTGACTTTGTTCAGTTTTTCACTTATTTCAAACGGTCAGTGTTATTTTGCCAAAAAAAATATTTTCTGCAGAGGGAAGTAAACCTAGCACCTCATTCCTAAAGCTTTAAAGTCTTGTCTTTGCATTCTTACTGTATACACCTCATTGGGAAGCATCAACTCCTTTTATAACTTCTTAGACGATAGGCATTACTTCCATTAGCCTGTCTTGCAGGCTACTGTAATATTCTAGAAGGTCTCTGAATGGGACTTTTTCCTTCTCATGTTTCCTTGGTTATGTCTAATAGGTCTTGAAGGTGTCTGTCATAGACCAAATCAAAGGAACTGAAACTTGTTTGTGTCTGTGGAACTTCCTAAGCATCACATAGTAGATAATGTAATAACTGGTCTCAGTTTTCCCATCCACCTAAATGACGTTTCTTCTTACAGCCTTCAACATCGTGTTGAAGCATTCTACTAGCCCATTTGTCTGGGGAATGATATACAGAAGTTTTGAGTTGCTTAACTTTGAAACACTGACACAGCTGGTACATTACATTAGACATAAATGAGGTTGCCTGATCTTTATGTATCTCTTTAGGTATACCTATTTTTAATTTCTCCAAGTCTTTTTGGTTTCTAATACCATGACAGGAATGGAACCCTTTCATAAGTCAAAGTACAGTTAAAGTTCATGAAATTAATATTGTTTCAATTTCTGATGTTAGCCAGAAGTGCTCTTTGCAGCACCTGCAGTGTGCCCAGAATGACTCCTGCAGTTTGTATAGAGTTACATATATCATTAACATATCTAAGTACGATTGTAAATTCTTTTTTATTAGACCCATTGCTCCTACTACAATTGGAACTCTCTGGGTATCCTTCTTCCACATTGCCCTCATTTCTGCCTGCAAATCTGGGTTTTTAATGACTTTGTGTCTTTCTGCATTTAAGACACTGCAGTCACTGGGTGTAGCAATTTCAATGATCAATGCTACGTTTGTCTTTTTTTCATGGACCACCTTATCTGGTCTTCTCGCATCTATTTTTTTGAACTGTTGGTAATGGGTGATCCCATGCGATACAAACCATCATTTTCTATAGCACTTTGTGACTCATGTACCCAGTGTTTTTCAGCTACTTCAATATTATAATGTTTGCACAATCCCCACTGCAACAGTCTTGGTACATTATAATGCCTTTCAGTATACAGTCCTTCTGCCATTAGTATGTCACAACCAGCAACAAGATGTGCAACTATTTCCAATTCTGTTTTACAAAATATACATTTGTCTGTTTCTTGTACATGTTCTACAGACTTTGCAAGCCAGCATGCACGTAGTCCACTATCTTGGGCTGCCAATATTAACTTTTCATGTTTTGATTTAAACTCACCTCCGCTTAACCATTCTTGCATTTGATCCTGATCAACATAAGGTTGTTCCAAGAGTTTTCTATACTTGCAACTATATATGAGGTCAGCAGATATGTATGCAGTCCCACAATTGCAGATCTGTTGATGTTTTATTGTTGATCCTTGATCAATTCCCAAATATTTATGCACTGTCTCTTGCTGACATTCTTTTATGTCACATTACTATCGCAAACTGATATTATCTTGATGCTGCAGGTTTCCTGCTTTAAAGGTTGCTTTTGCACATTTATCAAGACCAAATGACATTATTATATCATCTGAAGATGTTCTGACCACTTGCAGTTGTGCTTTCAGTTCCTCATCGTATGAACTATACAATTTTAAATCATCTATAAAAAGAAGATGAGCAGTCTTTACACTTTGTTGTTTCCTGGGAGCCAAACTGTAGCCATGAACAAATCTGTTAAGTAGACAGCTTAATGGGCTAAGGGCAATACAAATGAGCTGCAGTGAGAGAATATCCCCATTTGAATTTTTATCCATGGAATAATAATTTGCCCTTTATCATGGCTTAACTGTAAAGTGATCTGCCACTGTTTCATGGTCGCTGTAATGTAATTGATCAGTATAGGGTGCATCTTGTTCATTTTTAAGCACTCTTTTATCCATGAATGTTGGATACTATCAAATGCTTTTTTGTAGTCTGTTTATGGCATACTTAGATTCTTCCCCTTTTTACAGTTCTCCGTTATGACTTTATTTAACAACAAATGATCCTTTGATCCATAGGAATTGCTTTTATTGCTATTTTGTTCTATTGCCATGATTAAATTTTCTTCTAAATGACTATAAACGCTGTTGGCATCAATTCCAGTGTGTAGTTTATACATCATCAGAAGGCAAGTTATTGGTCTATAGGTTTTAGGATACCTTGCAGGTTTGCTCTTAAGTTGGAGTATTATTTGTTCTTATTTTTAACCAGGTTGGTGTCTGTTCAGGGTGTACATATAAAATGGTTCTTTCTCATGGCTAAATCTTCATGTAAAAATGTTAATACTTTAAGCCAGAAGTTAAATACTGCATCTGGGCCAGGGGTTTCCAATTAGTAGCTTTTCTTAACTTTGTTTCAATCTCTCTGGTTGTTACTTCATCCTATTTCATATCATGTAGCATTTTTGTTATGTTTCACAGATCTTCATAGATATTTCTCCAAAATATATCTGTTTCTTCTTGTTTTGGTGCAGTTTCAATTCCTTTTGCCTTGTTTCCAAATTGTCTATAAAACTTTTTAGGTCATCAGTAAATTGCTTATTTTGTTCTTTTCCTTTATATTTATCTACATATCTTTTAAGTTTTTCTACCTGCGCTGATATTTTTGGTTTATTATTTGCAATAGTGCATGATAGGTCCTGATCTGTACTGTTACTGTGCATTGCTTTTATCATGTCTATCTTTCTGAGTATTTTTGTTGAGCTATTCACTCTTTCATACTCTTCTAACAGTGACACTTCTTGTCTTAACTGCTTTATAGTTTTCTCAACTTGATGATTCCATAATGGCATTCGATTTCTCCCCTTCCTTTCCATTACTACCTTGTGTTTATGTGGTAAGACATTATCTGTTATTGATTTAGTTGCTCAGTAATAGATCCTATTTACTTCTTGACATAGATCTCTATGGACAGTCCTAATTACTGGGTTCAATTTTTTTTATCAACCTTTTAACTTTTTGGGTTTTATTGATTTTCTGCAGTCTGATTCTTTCAGTGATCTTAATATGTCTGTCCATCTCTATTAAATCGAGCAACTCTTCTCTTACATAATTTTCTTCTAAACTGAGGGCACATTCTTTGTTCTCCATTTCCTGCAGGCATTCTATAGAAAGTTCCAGAGCATCTTCCTGTGCCACATTCTCTTTAGTTTCATCCTGTGTCATCCATTGATCTTTCATATGAGAACTCACTGGCCTATCAGTCTTCATACAGCAACTGATCAGATGTTTCCCGCTCCTCTGGTTTCTCCTTAATTTGGGGATCCATTGCTCTATCCTGCTGTGATGCTATCTGAATTAGATTTTCTACAGTAAATCCGTCACTTTGCAGGTAATCTATAACTTCAGTTTCTATTTATTTAACCACTTCATTACTAATCTTCTTTTCTGCTTTTCCTCTTTGTTTTCTTCTTTCTTGTATTATAAACGTTTCCATGTCCAGATGCCTTTGCCTGTATTTCTCTTCAAATATCTTTGGTTCTGCTCTTCTTGTATTAATTAGTTTTGCTTTATCCATTGCATAGGTATTGCAAAATATTAAATCTCCTTTTCTTTCCCATATCCATATTTCTTCTTCACATCTCCTGCTCCTCCTGTTTCTCCTTAATTTAGGGACTCATTGTTCCATCATGCTGTGATATAACCTATGTTAGACTTTCTACACTAAATCCTTCACTTTGCAAGTATGCCACAACTTCAACTTCTTCTTTTTTTTTTAATTTCTACTTTACTAATCTTCTGTTCTACATTCCCTCTTTGTGATATTTTTTTATGGTGAACTTTTCCATATCTGGATGCCTTTGCCTATATTTCTCTTTGAATATCTTTGGGACTGCCTATTTTTATGTTGGTTAATTTGGCTTTCTCCTTTGCATAAATATTGCATCATATCAGATTTCTTTCTTTCCCATGTCCATATTTCTTTTTTATACCTTTTAAAAGTCTGTAGATTTTGTACTTTATATTTTCTCACTTCCTCAGTCGCTTCTTTTTCCAAATGGCCCAAGGTTTCTTGGTCTATATAATATTTTTTTCACAAATCCATTGTATTAATGAACACAATTTTTTTTCAAAAATGTTTTTTTTTTATTTTTTAATAAGAACAATAACAATAATAACATATTTACAATCATAACTAAAACAAACTATATACGGAGTTCATAACAAAGTAAGGTATTTATATAGATTCAGGAAATCATCTAATTTTTTTGCAGTAATAAGTGTAACTTTTCCCAAGCAATTAACTTGTGTATTAGGCTTTTTATTTTGAGCTTTATGCTAGATATTTCTTTTTCACATAGGTTTATGGCTAAATAAATTCATTTTTAAAAGAAAGAGGAAAATTAGGTTTCCATTTTTTTTGTTACAACTTTTCTTGCAACTGCAAGAATTGACCATAGTAGGTGTACTTGAGATTTGGGTATAACTTCTGGCATTGGTACATTAAATAAAATGAGAGAGTTAGAAATTTTACAATTATCATTCCATAAGGCCTTGCAGAAATATTCAAATTCCTTCCAAAACTAAGATAACATTGTACATGCAACAATCATATGATACCAGTCAGCTTCTGCTGCTTTACGTCTCCAACATTTCATATCACTTTTTTTATACATTTTTGCAATTTTTTGTGGTACGAAATAACTTCTGTGAAGAAATTTCCAGATCCATATTTTCCAGTAGGGAGAAATTGTTTTTTTCTACTGATTTTAAGAGGAGTTTCTTATTGTTAGTAGTAAATTATTCACTATTTATTTTAATAGAGTATTCCCAATAAGCGGCATTTATAAAACTAAAATCAGATCTAATAGTTTTATATACTAAGGATATAAACAAGGTGCCTTTCAAGGAACCACTAGTTATATTAGATATTAGTTCTAGTGTTTTGGGTATGTTATTTATATGGGTTTGCAAAGAAAATATAATTTTGTTATATATGAATTCTCTGCAGGTTTGTATGTCTATCCAGTTATTATTATGTAAGCTATATCTGGCAATTAAATAGCTGGGTGAATTTTATTAGTGGACAAGAATTGATTCCAGTATAGTAAGTCACTATCTTTGAATTCAAGCATTTTATTATCAAAAGAGATTAAGCACTTGTTAGTGTCGGCATTTAAAAAGACAGATATTAAGTTTTTAAATAACTGGTTGGATTGGGTAAATCTCTTAAAATTTGTTAGTGTTAAGTTAATAAAGGGGCAGGATTTTAATTTCTGCTTATCTTGTATATATATATATACACATATATATATGTATATATATATATATATATATATATATATATATATATATATATATATATTAATGACAATATGAAGACATTTCTATGTATTGTAATGAGCGGGTAAATTAGTGTTTTGTTATTGGTTAATAATTTTTTTTCATGCATTAGTTTCCAATATGAATTATATGAGAAACTTAGCCATAAAATAATTATATTAAAGATAGCAGCATTTATATAAAAGTCAGCATTGGAAAGCTAATGCCTTCTTCTTCCCAGCTTGCAACATGTCTTTGCAAAGATATCCTAGATTTTTGGGGATGCCAAAGAATTTTTAATAGAATATTATTGATTATTTTTGAAATTTTCTTAGGTGGGGGAATGATCAAAGACTGGCTGATGTAAAAGATTGTGGGTAGTAATATCATTTTGACTAGCATTAGTTTGTCTTCAAAAGGTAAAATAGAATTTATTCCAGTTATCTATAACATTAGTGATTACATTTGTTAAATTACTATAGTTTATAGAAACTGTTTCCTTAAGATTTGAAGTAATGTATAAACCTAAATATTTAATTTCTGTAATATCATTTTAGTAGTTGCATTTTTATTTATTAAAAGAGTCTGGGTTTTGTTATGATTAAATTTTAGTCCTGACAGATTTTCAAATAAGTCTAGATTATTAAGCAGGTTATCCAAAGATGTTTCAGTGTCCCCGCTAGTTAGTAATAGATCATCAGCAAATAATTGAATCTTTGGAGATAGGTCACTATTAAGATTATAGCCTTTATATGGATGTTCTTCTTAATATAATTAGCCAATGGCTCTACAGCTAAAGCAAAATTTAAGGGGGAAAGAGGGCAGCCTTGCTTTGCGCCTTTTATGTGTTTAAAGGAAGAGTATAAGAAAGAACCTATCTTTTCAAATGAAACAGAGTCTTCATAAAGCTCTCTAATTAATTTTAAAAAGTCTGGGGAAAAGTTATATTGTTATAGTACTTTAAATAAGTAAGACCAGCTAAGTGAATCGAATGCTCATTTGGTTAATTTATTTTTATTTTTAATTGTTATTAGGGACAAACGTCTTATTATGTTGTCTTGGACTTTTCTATGTTTTATAAAACCTGTCTGATCTTCTTCCATTACGGTAGGCGTAATGGAATTAATTCTGTTTGCTATTGTGCTCATAAAAATCTTATTGTCTATGTGTAAAAGTGATATGGGTCTATAAGAAGGACAAGCGGTAGGTCCTTTATCAGCTTTAAGTATAGGTGAGATGAGTTAATATTTCCATGATGGTGGGCTATTAAATGTATTTTTAATTTCATGGAATGTGTTTAGTAATATTTTTAAGATGTTGTCAGGGAAGATTTTATATATTTTGGGGATCAGGCCATCTAGCTCTTGTAATTTATTAGTTTTCAATTTACTCATTTGATCTTTTAGTTCTTTAAATGTAAAAGGTCTATCAATTTTAGCAATATTTTCAGGAGATAAGGTCTTTGCAATATTATCAATTAAGAATTTGTCTAGAGTTCCATTTTCATTGATTGGGTTGGTGTTTTTTATATTATCATAGTGTTTCCTGAAACAGTGCAATATGCAGTTCATATCAGTAGCTTTTGTTTTTCTCTTATTTTCTACATATATAATTTCTTTTATGTGGTTTCTTTGTTTAAACATTTTGACCTTACTATAATTTTG
Source organism: Protopterus annectens (assembly GCF_019279795.1). Lineage (NCBI taxonomy): Eukaryota > Metazoa > Chordata > Ceratodontiformes > Protopteridae > Protopterus > Protopterus annectens. The sequence continues at coordinate 151,348,862 of NC_056728.1, read as the reverse complement.
TGTAGGTTTGTAGGGTTACTAGAGTATGAGCATAGTTTGTTTTTTTCTAGGTCTATAGATATTTTATGTTGCAGAATAGTTTGATATTCTTTGTTTAGTTTGTTTACATTATCTAGGGCTTTCTTGCCATTAGACATAAGATTACGTTTAGGTCGTCTATTTCATTTTGAATATCATCTAATCTTTTATCCCATTCTTTTCCTTTTTGTGCATACCAGATTTTAACATTTCCATATAATACAAATTTGAGGGTGTCCCATAAAATTGTATCTGATACCTCTCCATTGTTGTTTATTTCTAAAAATTGATTTATTTCAGTTAGCATCCAGTCTTGAAAGCCTTTTATTTTTGTAATATAGGCTGGTATTCTTTGCCAATGATTTAAAGTTTCTGAGTGAGAAGTTATATTAAAAGTAATGGTGTTGTGGTCAGATGGGAGCAGGATATTAATAGTATATTTTCTATTTTTGATTGTAAAGAATTCAATATTAAAACGTTGTCAATATTAATTTGTGTCCAAATTCTAAATGACTAGTGAGAAAACTTTACGGAAGAGGAAAGTTTTATATGGTATATATCTTTTAAATTTCTCGTATTAATGTAATTATGTAGGTATCTTGCTACAAGAGAGATCTTAAAGGATTTAGGATTTGTTGTTTCACTAGAAGAAAGAGTACAATTAAAGTTTCCTGCAAATATCATTTCTCCTCTGTAGTGTAAGATTATAATATCTAAGTACTTCCTTGCCATTTTTGTACCAATTCCAGGAATCAAATAAAAGTTTTTAAGTGTATAGTGCTTTTTTTCATGTTTAATTGCTACTAATGCTAGCATTCCATCTTTGTCTATATATGAGTCTATGACTTCAGAGATTCTCAAGCTTTTTCTCCAAAGGATTAATACACCCTTTCTTTTGTGGTTAAATTGGGAACTAATCAGACTTTTATATTTTTTAGTAAAAGCTTATTTAAATCTTGTGATATTAGATGTGTCTCTTGAAGGACTAATATGTTTGCCTTATGCAAGGAGAGATACTTATTAACACTTGCTCTTTTGATATGGTTATTTAGCCCATTTACATTTATTGATAAACATTTATATGTTAACGTCATTTGAAGTATAGGATAGTATCAAAGCATTCAAACTTATTTCCTAGAGGATTTATAGTCTAAGTTGAAAAAAAGTTTGTTATGGTCTGAGTTTCTATAGCTAATAAAGTTTAATATTATTTACATTAACAACCTTCTTAATGGAACATAATGTTCCTTGCTTAATATGTATTGCATATAAGCCACAAATCTGCCAACTCATATCGTTTAAGAGTAAATCTCCGCTACTGCATATTTCCCTATTGTTTGGAGAAGGAAGGGATAGGTGTTGCAGAGTGAATTATTTGAAGCTAAATGGATATAAGATATAATACCCTACATTTATTGCAGTCAAACATCTTGTAAATAATGACAACAAACTTTTAAACTATGAATATATAAAAAAAATCTAGCTATGAATTGAGGCACGTGTTTCATTGCAACCTATCATTTTGCTTAAAAAACTTAAAATCAGTCTAATTAAACTGATCTTATAAACATTTACAAAGTTTAGCAAGTTGCAGCAAATAATCCAGGTCATAGGGTGTCAAGACAAGTTAGGAGTATGATTATAAAAGTAGTAGTGTATTACCCATTCTTATTTATCAATAATGTCTATTTTAAATAATGAATACTATCTTAGCAACATTTTAAATAATATATGTTTCTCTTATTATTGTTGATTTTCTATAGGGAGAAACAGTTTTATGCATCAATATATATGCATTTTGTCCTCCGCCTGCTTCGTCTTGACTTCACTATTCAATCAGTTTCTACATTTAATAGAATATATAGCAGCTTACAAGGTGTTAAAAGCATAGTGAATTTTAAATTGCACTCTATCATATCACAAAGTATAACATAATATAGGTTCATAGGTTGTTACTAGGCTATCAGCCCTAGGGCCTATACAAGCCTAGCCATGACAATTCCCCTGGCTATTTCTTCCCACACTATTTACTTCCCTGGACCCCTGTCTAGCAGGTATGGAACAGTGTCCTATTAGATGTTACTGAGATGTAGGTTATATTATTTTACTTGGTTATATTTATAGTGTGTTACTTATTAGCAGAAATGGAAAGGTGTATCTTATGGGTGGGTATAACCATAGCATTATGATGTTACTTAAAAAAAAAAAACACAGCAACAAATAATACTCTGTAACCCATTTAATTCTGATAGGCATGCCAAGTCAATGCAGAGTACAACACTTCTTTACACTTCCCTAATACTGTCCATTATTGAATACATTCCTGCATCCTGTGTACTTCAGTCAGGCCACATCAGATAAATTGAAAACTGCAATGATTCTTAAGTAAATAAATAATAGGTTTGGAAAGCTGAGCTATACAGGAAGTCTTAACAAATTGTCTTTACAATTTCACTATTTACAGAAGATCTCTGTCTGGTCTATAAAGCCATTTCTGGAACAGTTCTCCTTGGAAGTCTATGCCTGGAATATACTACTGCTTAAAGTTAACACCACAATACAGATCTTATGTTATGAGGAATATAAAAGTATGTCCTATTGCATGAAGTTTATATTCCTTAGGTTTGTTGCTTATAGACAGCAGTGGTGCAATCGTGCAATCAGTTACGCTATTAAAAGCAAGGAATAAATGACTATATAACATTATTTGTCATGTTTTTTTTCTGGATTCCAGGCTTATTAGCTTTTAAAATATCAAGATAGTCACTTACGTTTGCTTATTATTGTATATAAAGGATCATTTTGTCCTGAAGATTATTTTGCTGCTTTTGTAGCATTCCAGTTGGTCTGTTTGTTCCAGAAGTGAGAGAAAGGTTCAGAGGTCAATTTTAAGTTCCTCTAAGATGTCACAGCCATTTCCATGTAAAGATTAAGCTCCATGCAGAGATTGTAAGCTTGAGCCAATTTACAAAGTCTTCAATTCGCGATGTAAGGTATGAAGGCAGGAATAATTCTGTAAATTTGCAGCTTTAGGTAAAGAAACACTTGCGGATGTGTTATAATGTCCATGTTTATCACATGCAGCTTTTTGTGAAGTAAAAAATGGCAAAACAGTGGTATAAAGTTCGAGGCAGTCCAAAGCAACTTTAGCATGCAAGTTTCACTTCAAAGCAGGCCATATAACCATCCCTTATAGCAGATATCCCCAAATTAAACAAACAGACAGTATTTAGCAAAATGATGAAAACAAATGTCAAACGGTTATGGAGCTTCTCTCAAATTCAGAACAGTGTGCTGTGGTACAATTTTATAAATAAGACACTACTTATACAAGACATTGCATACTATGTCAATAACATTCATTTATGGTGTTTTTTCACTGTTTAAATGTTTAAAGTGAAAAACTAAAATATAGTTTAATTAATGAAGATTATTAATAAGTAGTGACTGTGCATTATCAAAATACCTTTCAGGATTTGTTGTATTTGATAAGTAGATTTATGTAGCTGCTTGTTGTTAAGTTATATTATGAATTTATTAGTGTCAAGTAAAGGATGAGAAACATAGCTTTTACTTTATTTATCTTTGTAGATTTTTTATGCGATCAAAGTATCTGATTGGAGGAATTAAGAGAAAATCAAGTAAATTTTGTTTATTTGTCTCTAGATTTCTTTTTGTCTTTCACAGACCAGTCAGATTTTGTTGCTTGCCTTTTTAATGTAGAAGTAGTATCCATTTGTTCTTCTGTAGTTAACAGATTTTTCTTCTTTATAAAAGTATTTGCTTCGTCTTCAAGTGTTTTGAAGGTTCTTTTCTCTTCTGGCAGGCAAAGTCTTATTTTGGTGTTTTAATAAGGAGAATGAAAATTTTCCTTTTTGCAAGAACAGCTGTAGAGTAGTCATTATCAAATTTGACTAGTCATTTATTTACAGGGGAGAGAGAGAGAGAGCCCAAGCAGATTTTAAGATAAGATCCTTGTCCTGGCTGGATATGAGTTTTACTATAAACTGATCTTGGATAAGTATTCTTGCTGTTGGGTGGAACTGTAGATAGTGATCTGTGGGCTCTCTCGATGCCAATAGAGAGAGCCTCTGGTAAATTTAAAGTTTTAGGAAGCTATGCTGTTAAAAAATTAACCATATTGTCACCTTCCATTCCCTCTGGTATACCATAGATCCTGACATTGTTTCTTTTGGACTGATTCTCTAAATCATCCACTTTATTAATATGTTTGTTGTTTTGCTGTAGGAGAAATTCAATGTTCCTCTATCCCTCTATCAGTCTATAGTCAATATTTGAGATAGATTCTTCTATTGCTGATATCTGGATTTTTTTGCTGTTTTAATATCACTCAGTATTTCAATTTGTTTATTTGAATCTTCTTTAATTCTGTCAACTTTTATGTCCAGTTTGTCCATGTTTGGTATTAGATCTTGAATGTTTTTTAGAATTGAGTGTATTTTTTTCTTCAAGGAGTTCTCCTGCTGTGTGGATTTAAGAAGACTCATCATTTCCTAGATGCAGTTTTCCTTTTCTTCTTGTTGTTGATATTGACAGGAAAATGTAAAGATTATGAGCTGAAAATACACCAAAAGAAAGCTTTTGAGTTCTAGTTTATAGATCAGTTGGTCTGAGGTTATTTTTGGTGATTTTCAAAAATAATTCCTGTCAGAATAGTTATAAATCTGCAGAGCAGAGAATTTGTGCTGCTTTCAGGCTTCCATCCAAGCCATGCCCCCAAATGAACACAAATTTTATTTGAGGCTTCTGACAGTTTTTTCTGGTGGAAATATTTTTCTTTCCTCTAATTTCTCTCTTAATCATTTTGTATATTTTCTTTGTGGAAATTCTGGGCTCCTTGCATAATAGTAACATTGCATCATTTCTTTCTTATCCTCAATAGTCCACTCTACCATCTTTATGGCACTTATAGGTTCATAGGTAGGTACTAGGCTATTGGCCCTAGGGCCTATACAAGCCTAGCCAAAAAGGTACCCTGGCTTTCGCCACCCAAGAAAATTATTTTCCTGTGCCCCTGTCAAGCAGAACCACAGAAGTGATCCCCGGGGTGAATTTCCTATTACCCATCCAATTATCAAGATTTTTCTTGAAGAGTGCTAATGAGGAGCTCTGTTTGACATAGATAGGTAGTCTGTTCCAGAGTATGGGAAGTCTCTGGGACAGGAATCTATCCCTCCAGCATGTTCTGTTTATTGTGGTGACAAGGTTTAGGTCCCTAGAGTATGTAGCTCGGAGGGATTGGGATTTCTTTAAGTGGAGCATGTCCAACAGCTCTGGGTTTGACATAGCTTTGTATGTTAGGCAGAGATCGCCTCTGAGTAGGTGATATGTGATGAAGTAAAGCTGGAGTTTTTTGAGACGGTCTGCATAAGGCATCTGTTTGAGGCCAGTAATCCTCTTTGTGAGGTATTTTTGCTGCCTTTCCAGTTGTTGTAGATGTCTTGTGAGGTACATACCAAAAGGGGCATTGTACTCTATAATGGGTCTAATGAGTGATGAGTAGAGGGGGACAATGACCTCTTTTTTTCTGGATGAGAAACCTTTTGTGATGAGGTGTGCCACATAGAAGGGTTTCCTGACCACTGTGGCGATATGATTATCAATGGAGAGACTAGTGTCCACCTGTGTCCCAAGGTCTCTTATCACACTTTCAGTGTTAAGTAGACTACCGCCTATGTGGTAGTTCATGGGTACAGAGTTTTTACCAAAGGGGATGACAATACACTTTTTGGCATTGAATTTGAGACCATGGCTTTGACACCAGGCATCTCTCTCCGTGAGGCCCTTTTGTAGGATGTCCACATCGTTAGTAGTTTTGATTATGGCTCCTAGTTTGCAGTCATCTGCGAATTTAGTTAGACAAAGACCTTCTGTGTTAGCCTGTACTTCAGAGACATAGATACCAAACAAGAGAGGTCCCAGGACTGAACCCTGTGGTACTCCACTTGTCACTAGTCAGAAGTCTGATTTGGAGTCTGCTACTTTCACAGTGTGGGTTCTGTCAGTAAGCCAGTTGGGAACCCATCTTGTGACATAGGGATTTATACCTAGTTTAGTAAGTTTATCTATAATTCCAGAGTGGGGGATGGTGTTGAATGCCTTGGCGAGATCTACATAGGCTGCGTGAACCACCTTACCCTCATCTATGGCTTTGGTGACTACTTCAAAGAAGTCTATCAGGTTTAGGAGACATGATCTGCCTTTTATAAACCCAAACTGTGTGGGGTCCAGAGTTTGGAGATCTCCAATGTCTTTGTTTATGAGTTCCATGATGATACGTTCCATGGCCTTGCAGACCAGGCTTGTCAGGCTAATGGGGCGGTAGTTCCTGGGGTCTGTTGTGGCCCTTTGTGGAGTGGGATAACTGTCGCAGTGCACCATTCAGTGGGCACAAAACCTGAGGTGAGGTTATGACTGAACATGGTACTTAGATGGGGTGCCAGTTCATTCTGTAGTTCATGCAGAAGTCAGCCTGGGATGTTGTCAGGTCCCATGGATGCTGTGTTCTTGGCTTTGGAGAGTGAGGTTTTTACCTGTGCAGCCGTGATTACAGGAACTTTGCATTCTTCCGGTATAAAGATGGGCCCTTTAGGGAGTGAGAGGGGAGTAAAGTTAGCACTGAACCTATCTGCCAGGATGTTGGCAATATCAGTTGGTTCTGTATATTTAGTGTCATTGTGCTGTAACTCAGAGCAGATCTGAGTGTTGCATTGAGATTCTTGACATGGCTATAGAATGCTTTGTGGTTGTCTTTAGAATCAGTGGCAATTTTGTTTTCATAACTAGCTTTGGAGGATTTTATGAGGGAATCTCAGCTTCTTACTGAGGCTGACCAGGGAGTTCCTCCAATCGTGGGATTTTACTCTTTTTTGCAACAGTTTCTTTCTTCTGTTGTAGAGTTTGTTTATGGCAGAAGACCACCATATTGGCTTCCTTTTTTTGGAGGATAGCATCTTGGTTCTGTTAGGGATAGCACGACCCATGCACTCGTGTAAGTGCTTATTAAGTGCGTTTGTGTAGGATTCAGCAGTCATACCTCTATTGTCCATCTGCATGGGTGTCGTGACGTTTGCCACTTCTGTCTTAAAAGCATAAAGCTGGCTTTGGAGAAATTTTTTACATTTTTTTTCCTAATGGGGGGGGGGGGGTGGGAGTGGGATGTAGATGTCTAGGGTGATTAGCTTTTGGTCAGATCTGACCAACGAGGAGCTGACCTCTGGTGTGGAACACTGGTCACCCATGATGGTGATGACCAGGTCTAGGAAATTGCTGCCCCTTTTGGGGGTACGGATAAGTTGATCCAAGGTGCTGGAATTGATGATTTCCAGAAAACGTTGAGCAAAGGAGTTGGTACATGAGTAGTTTTCCCACTTTTTTGGTCTATCATTTTTTGTGATTTTTGTGGACTACTACTTCCTTCTATAATAGGAGGACATCCTCTACCTGGTCCTGGCCTAGCTCCATTTTAGGAGTGTTTCCGTGTCTTGAGGATTCTACACTGCCATTTTTTCCATTCCTGGCACCAATGCACCTACCAGGATTGGGCACTTTTTTATCCTGGGTCTTGTGCACCCAGCTATCTTTTTTTAATTTTGAACTACTTCTGTTCATATATTCTACATAAAATATAGTCTATATATCAGCATTGTCTTGGTGAGATTTTGTGAATAACAGGGTCCACTTTGTGAAGGTGCTCACCAAGACTTGAGAATAAATTCAATTCCAGCAATACTACTCTACTTTGCTTGCTGACTTATCATCTGTCCATTCAGACCCCCTAACCTACCATGGATCTGTATTGAAGATATTAAAGATATTAATATTCAATACAGATCCTGTGTTAGCTTTACATATGGCTTCAGGATATGTAGTAACATATACCAGCATGATAAAAATATATTTTGACATGCTACTGAACTTGACTAGTGGTCCAACAATGTCCAGGGTAATCCATTCAAAGGAAACTTTTATAATATGCATGAAAACACCAGGCTTGGTTTTGTTCATCCCTAGGTGTCCTTCAGACATACTATTATCTGCTAGTCTCATTACTAAGTTCCTGAAAATCTTAGGTCCCAGCAGTGTACTATTTCCTGTCTGTCTGTCTGCCTTTACTTACTCTATATTAGAAGTCTTACCGTATTTCAAAGAAGGGATGAGGAATGACAGTAAATTAGTCAGTGTTCTCTCCTATAGCCCTAGTATTGTTGTCCTTTGCTCTACTCAGACGTCCTTCCTAGATATTTTGAAGTTTATATGGAGTTCTGCTAAGTCAGGGGATTCCTCAATATCAGCCTATCATGATGTATTGGGTTCTGCTTCTTGTTCTACCTGCATGTGTATTGGAACTTTCATTTTCCAACTCTTTACCAAAAAAGGTAGCTTAATCCAAAATTCATAATGATCATTGGATACCCCTACATCTGTTATACCCTGAGCTTTGTGCATAGGACCCCACACTCTCTTTGGAGTGTTTATTCCATGATTTAGTATGTGTTCATACATTTCTATTCAAGATTAACTTATTTTTAGTACCTACTGCTCTGTGTCTCCTCTTTTTCTCTCATAAGACCTTTTAGTTTTAGTGTGAGTAGTTTGAAAATGGGTTTCTCAAAATATAAATCATGTTTAATAAGTGTTGCCTTGTCTGTACCCTACCTGTTATCTGTTTTGTGCTTGCTTCACTTTAAATCTGTGGGCACACCTTTATTCTAACTTCAGTGACATGGCCTATACAATCTGGTGGCTCAGATCTGAGTGTACATTGATCCACTGATGTGGCCTGTATAAACTGGTGGTTCAGATCAGGTTGTACATGATTCAGTGATGTGGCCTATACAGACAGATGGCTCAGATCTAGGTACACATTGACCAGACCTTATATCTGGGACTAGATGAGGGATCAACAATAAAATATGAACAAATGCAAATAAAACGTAGTAAGGAATATTTTAGAAGACTAAAATTAATACTGAAAACAGAGCTGACATCTAGGAACAAAGACCAAATTATAAACCAGTTTGCTCTTCCTGTCCTAACTGACAGTTTTGGAGTGACTGATTGGCCCCAAAAGATGTTGGATCGGTTGGATAGGAAAACAAGAAGGATGCTTCATGTTTATCAAATGATTTATAAAAGTCAGTGCACACCAAGATTATATATTTACCATTCTGAAGGAAGTATGGGCCTCCTTGAAATTGATTACATGTATAGATCTGCAATTGTAGGACTGCATACATATATGCTGACCTCGCAAGATGCAAACATTCTGAAATATTTAAAACATGAGGAGAATAAGTCTAAAATGATGTCCATGCTTAGTTTAGCAGAAACATATCGGTATCAAGCGAGAATGGAAATCAAACCAGAAGTATTTAAAAATCAGGCAGCAACTAAATGTACCAAAAAACAAAGAAAGAATATAAGATGAATGATCAGATGAGAAGCCAAGACATGTGGAAAATGCAGAAATATAGTTGAAACTATAGAAGACTCTTGGAACAGCCTCATGTTGATCAGGATCAAATGCACAAATGTTTAAGGAGAGGTGAATTTAAACCAAAAGACAAAAGGTTAATATTGGTAGACCAAGATAGTGGACTACATACACATTGATTTACAAAATCTATTTAACACGGGAGAAACAGACAAATGTAGGTTTTGTAAAACAGAATCGGAAACAGTCACACATCTTGTTGTTGGTTGTGATACGCTAATGCCAGAAAGATTGTATACTGAAATGCATAATAATGTGGCAAGACTTTTGCATTAGGGATTGTGCAAACATTATAATATTGAAGTAGCTGAAAAACATTGGAAACATAAGCCACAAACAATGTAGAAAATTATGAAGTTTATATTACATTCGATCATCCATCACCTACAGTTCAAAAATAGATGTGAGAAAGCCAGATATAGTAGTCAAGAAAAGAAGACAAAAATAGCATTGATCATTGAAATTGCTGCATCCAGTGACTACAGTGTCTTACATACAGAGAGACACAAAATCATAGAATACCAGTATTTGCAGGCAGAAATGAGAGCAATGTGGAAGAAGGATACCCAGACAGTTCCAGTAGTACTAGGAGAAATGAGTCTTATAAAAAAATAATTTACAATCGTACTTAGATATATTACCGTTACATGTAGCTCTGTACTTCTACTGCACTAATTTCCTTCTTCAATACTATTAACAAAATCTGTGACTCTGGGTCTATAGCATCTGCTCTTTTTCTAGACTTTTTTAAAGCATTTGACACTATTTCCCACTGTATCCTTCTCTCTCAACTTTCTTCCATAGGTCTGCCTCCCCAATCCCTTAACTGGTTTAAAAGTTATCTCTCTCTGATAGGCAACATGCCATCAAATGGCAGCACTCTATCTCACCTCACCTCCACAACCCCACTGGTGTCCCACAAGGTTCAATCCTTCACTCCCTCCTATTTAACCTATTTTTAAACAACCTTCACCAAGCTATACCACAAACTTCCCTAGTCCAATATGCTGACAACTCAAAAATGGTCAGCTCTGCACCCAACCCAACTAGCCTGCAGTAAATGAACCAAACAGCCTTCTCCTCTGTTGAACCTTGGCTCCACAAAAATGACCTTTCCTTAAACGCCAAAAAAAAACTTATGCTGTTTACCCCTAAAAGAAACACTACTGTCAATATATTACACTTTAACATTCTCTCACTGAATTCAATACAAATTAAAATAGTAGCTAGCACCAAACTATTAAGAGTTATAATAGACAATAATCTAAAATTTGATTTACATATTCAACCCAATATCTCTAAAACCCACAAAAAAATTGGGCTTCTCTACAGGCACAACAAATTCCTCTTTTTCTCAACTAAAGAAGGCTTAGCCCTCTCCTATCTACTTCCCCCCCTAACCTATGGTGCTCCCTTAATAACTAATCTGCAGTCCTCCCTGAAACTAAAAGTAGAGTCTTGTTACAACAAGATTGCTAAATTTGCCTCTAATTGTCATCATTCAACTCATCACTGTATAGCCTTAAGAAATCTCCAATGGCTTGGATTCCCACATTACCTACTACTCCTTCAGCCAACCACCTCTCACAGGCTTATTTTCAAGCCTCAAGACTGCCCTGCACTCAGCTCTGTATTTTCCCCTTACTCGCCTTCTAGGTCATTACGATCAGAAATTCAAAACCTACTACATGTTCATAAACCTAACCTACCTGCAGGTGAACTCCTACACTCCTGGGCTATGGTGAGACTCTAACAATCTCCCCTCCTCCATCCAATCTGAACAACATCCCATTAAATTCAAAACAGCCCTACTCATGCACCTTCTCTCCAAATGGATTTGTAACTGCTCTACCACATCTAACGGTATCACATAACTCTTTTCTCTCCAACTTTGGACCCAGTACTGCCTTTCAAAGCTAACTAAGTACCTAAAACACACTCTTCCACCACTTAAACTGTCACTGACATCCAACTAACCACTGCTAATTCTCATATTCTTCTCTTTAAGCATTCCAAGTCTTTCTTTAGCCTCCAATAGCTCTGTCTACTTGCATTATTCTATGCCTTCTTGCCATCCCCTTTTACTTCATTTCTGATATGGATTCTAGAGTCACCCCATTCTCAAATTGACACCCTATCTTAAATTAACTTAATTTTTCTTATACTCTTTTACTGTTTGAACTTACTTTTTTTAGTACATTTTGAATTTACCTACTTTTACTATTTTATACCATGTTTTTCTGCCAACTGTAGTAACTCTTGTAAATATTTTTACCTCCTGTTGTAACTATATTATACTTTTATTGCACTGATTGATTTGTTTGTACACTGGAGCTTTTCTCCCTGGGCCTTCATTGAAAATGTTTTTTTTTCAGCCCAGTGGACCTTCCCGGTAAACAACTGTCAATAAATAAATAAATAAATAATAAATTGCAGAAGGAGTCATTACTGAGCACATTGTAGGTGCTGCGAACAGCACTTCTGGCTAATATCAAAGATAGAAACAATACTAATTTCAAGAACTTTAATGATACTTTGATTTAGGAATGGGGTCTATTCCCATTGTGGTATTAGAAACCCAAAACACTTGTAGAAATTTAAAAAAAATGGTGTAGTCTTCCCCTCCCATTGCATCCATGGCCAAAGTTGGGCATCTTTCTTGCTTTCCAGTACTAACCTTTTGCTTTTTATGATACTTAAGCTTCCTAGTGCATGTAACCATTGATAGTTTTCCCTTCCCCTTTTCCATGGGAATCAGGCACAGGGCTATATGCTGGTTCCTTAGCAGGACCCCCCCCCATTATATTAGTATAAACTATCACCACAACTACTCCCTTTCTCCTGTTTCCATAAGTCTTTAAGATGAAGGACATCCTTCCCAATTATCACATCATGGATTAACCTAATGCTACCACAACTGAGTGCAGCAGCTTTCCAAATTCCATTTGCATTTCAGCTTGAGAGATGGGATGTCAATTTTTCTTGTCCCCATGAATATACACCAGCATACTTCTCAACCTCTTATTACAAAGATGCTGGACAAATGCAAAAATAATGGGGAGAGCCCAAACAATAGGGACAATTTTTAAAATATTGTTCCTATAAACTTAGAAAGTTGATGAAATAACAGGTTTTGCATTGACATGGATTTTCTGAAGAATATGACATCTGAAACACAAATGTTTGCCATTATTTAGTGATTTCAATCCTCAACAATTTGTCAGAAAACCACAAGTTTTATGAGAAATTCTGCAAAAATCTGGATGTTTCTTTTGAAATGTATCACCCTTCTATAAGGGCAATCATGATACCCATGTCCAACACCCCTTGTAACTCTTTTCTGTCAACTACCACAGTACACTTTATTAATATAGTAGTTGCACAGAAAGAAAATGCACCCCCAGATTCACTATCCTTCTGTGCAGGACTAGCTTAGTCTTGCACAGAAGCGGCCGTTTAGGAGCAGGACGGCAGCGCGCCATGCATATTAATGAAGGCACGCTGCCTGTGCTCCTAAATGGACATGGAGCATGTACAAGTGCAGGGGTGTGTCTGAGAACAGAGCTCCCAGAATATACATGCCCCTGCAATGAAGAATAGCAGTGTATGAATAAGAATGGGTGAGACAGCTCATAGGTGTTCGCATACCCCAGCAACATCCCCCCAAGTTTACAAGAGCAATAGTTAAAAGATTAAATATAAAGAAGTTTTTTTTTTTTATAAAACAGATTAAATGTAACCGTAGGTGCGGGTTTGCCCATCGCTTAGCTACAGTTAGTGCAGCTTAAATGGCACAACAGGATAAAAAGCAAAATATATGCAAATGAAGCAATACAGCAATAGTGTACTGGGCAGAGCATTTGCCTTACGAGCAGTCATTCCTGGTTCAAGTCCCACTCCAATATATTCCATTTCCCATGTCAAATCACTTTATGGACAACTTTTTGTTGCATAACCTACTAAATAGCATATATTTCTGAAATGGAGTACTGCATTAAATGCAGATGTGAGGTGTCATTGTCATAATGTTGTAAAGTCCACAGATAATCACAAGTGCCCCATACAGTATATGTACACAGGAATCAGGGATACAAATGGAAGGTAAAATGTGTAATGAATGATAAATCCATACAGTTTCCAAATGCAACTTCCCAAAGACCATTTGATATTATTGTCTAAATTAGTGTGGTGGTAAGTGGGAGCAAGCAATGGTAAGCATGAGTAAGCAAGTTTAAGCCTGTTTGCGTGTGGGTAAGCAATGCACACACATGTTAAGCAATATTGAAGCTAACTCTCTGTAAGCATATTTAACCAAAGGTTAGCATTCCCCTTACCCTCGCACAAACCCGCGCAAACCCACTTGCAATTGCTTAAAAATGCGTTAATCACTCTGTATGCAACAGCCGCTGTCCTGGCCAGAAACAAAATAAACATTCTTTGCAGGACTTGAACCAAGGACTCTGTACACAACAGTCACAGTAGTTAACCACTAAGCCATCACAGCAGTACATAAGATTGAGGTATCACCAAACAGGTCCTCACTATAGGAAATAAAAACTGAACACGTGACAGGGATCTATATACAGTTTTATATTGTATAACCTACTTCAGGACATAAATATGATAACTGGTGCACTGCATGAAGCCCAGATGTGAGCTGTCATTTTAATAAAGTGTTGAAATCCCCTAATAAACACATGGACCCCATACAGTGTAGGTACACATGAATCATGGATAACAAACACATATATAACATATAATGAATAATAAATCAATGTCACAATGCAAATATAATGCAAATTAAATATTAAGCAATGCTAAGCATTGCACAGCCCAGCTTAGTAGGTGTAAGCAATGTTTAGGCCAGCTAACTCAGTCTGCCCATTGGTATACCCCTTTAATCAATGCCAACCTTAGGTAAGCAGGCTTGCCCATAGCTTAGCATTTTCAAAACCATCCAATCAAGGCAAAGTGGGAGAAACTAGCCCTACTTAAACCCAACAGGCAGGAATACATCTCATAACTGGTTGTAGCTTCCCCTTGTAGGCACTATGTCTGAATGGGAGAGGGTGTGCGCTTTCGGACGCACTGGTGGGGCATCCAGGAGTCCAAAATCATGGCAGGACTCCTTGTAAAAGACCATGACCAGAGACTCCTGCAGGGCCAGTACCAGGGATCCCAATACAAAGCAGAAGCCTGGGACCATCTTGCCCATGACCTCACCAGTGCCACTGGCATACCCTGAACTGGTGAACAGGTCAGGCATCACTATGCCGACCTGAAGCAGAGAAAGGGGGATCTCTTGAATCAGTGGATCCACAAAGTTAGGAGGACAGGGGATGTCCCAGCCATGTGTATCAGTCCACTACCTGTTTAATAATTGCCAGCTCATGTATATTATGGATAGGTATGGCTAAATATTCCTTTTATGTCTTTCACAGTGGCAAGTGAGCGGGCTGCAAACCAGGAAGCCCATGGCTGTAGACTGCAGCAGTTGTGACGTGAGGCTAGTTAGTAATACTATTGCATGTACTGTCATAGTAAATAAATCTAAAAGTAGTAGTAAGTTAATTGCCTGTATAAAACCTGTACTGTTTAAGGCATGAACTGCATAGACCAGAGAATAGGGCAGGAAGAGTATCATATAGGTTGTATGTAAATAAAAGCATAATAGCCTGACAATTAAGGTCTAACTGCTGGGCTGCATGTGTTCACTATGGTATCATATGGTAATGTAGAGTTGCAATCACTGAATAGTACTTTTGTAGTAAGCACTGTTACCCACACTGTGCTACATAAATAAATTGTGTAGGAATGTCTGTATATGACTGTTGTAATCCCAAGAGGTCAAATAATACAACTGAGAGAGACATGAAAAGAAAACACTGAAAAAACAGACAACAAAATCCAAATAGCACACTCAACTGCGATGTGAACTGCTGTATTTTTTTGCACACACAGCCATGGTTCGAATCCTGGGAGTGGTAGTAGGCTGTATGTAGAATCATACCCCACAAGTGTACAAAAATGTCCAGAATGTCCAGTAAATCTGCCCATAGCTGCTGCCTGTCACCCTGTCCCCCTGGCAAATCAGCGGGAGGATCCCAGACATTTAGGCAGCAAACAAGACATACAACTGATTCTCAGACATCTATGACAACAAACCTGTCACTCTAGCAACCCCCAAAATGTTATGAGAGTAAGTAGCCAAGTTTGTCCCATCTCCACCCCCATGTTGTCAAGCTGTGACCAGAGTGTGTACAGTAACAGAGTGAGATTTATGTGCACAATACTAATGAGGAAACTGGTAATTTGTGTGACAACATTCAGGTAGTGCTAGCAAACATTGCTCCCATAGGTCTGTCAGATACAAACACTGTGCCTATAAATAAAATATTGATATCTTGTACTGGTACGGTTTACTCTAGTATTGTATGGCATTGTTAGTGTTGCAGTTGCTTGGAATAATAAGGTATTACTCATCACTGTCACCCACACTGTACTACATAACACAACTGTCTAGGAAATCCTGTATAAGAGTGTTGGAATTACAAGGTCAGAATGTAAAACCACAGGAAAATTATATACAGAAATCAGACAAGAGATACACAGCAATACCTATATGGCACACTCAACTGTGATGGGGTGTTTTATTTTTAGCAGACACAGCCATGGTTCGAATCCTGGAAGTGGTAGTAAGCTGTATGCAGAATCATACCCCATAAGTGTACAGAAATGTCTAGAATGTCCAGTTATTCGGCCCATGTCTGCCCCATGCCATATCATTGTCCTAATTTTTAATATGTAGGCAGCATTTCATGTCATATAACTGACTGTCAGACCTGTACATATTTGGAAAATGACAAATAAAATAAACCTGTCATTGTACAAGTCACTAAAGTTTTAAGAGGGCAATAGTCAAAATATGTCCCAGTTTACATGCATGTCGTGAAGACATGCCCAGAGTGTGTGGAAAAAGAGATGGACAGGTATGTGCACAACATCAACCTGGAATCTGGGAGTATGTGTAAAAATAGGTAGGTAGTGTTAACAAATAATACCTCCACAGGTATACCAGGTAAGAGGTGTATACTGCAGGTAAAACCAGTTAATGTATATAGTTGTCAACAGCCATACCACTCTCCAAACTAAGGCAATAGGGTAGTGTACTAATACCTGTAAGGTACAGATCACAGCACTGACCAGGAAAGTAATGCAAACTGCAGGAATATACTAGTTGTTAATTAACATCTCCCCCCCACACCATATCTGCAACAATCAACTAAATACACAACTCAATTGGTATGTGCTGACCTAATTCTACTGTTGGGACATATGTCCTACTGTTTGATAATTATTTAAATTTGTTTAGATGCATGTGCTATGTTGAAATACTCCCACATTGGTGGCATGCTGCCATCGATTTACCTGGATACTACTGCAATGACCACTGTGGTCCCATATATGCATGTGTTCTGTTTGCTATGCAACTGTTCCATATCTGATGTTTGGGTTAATGGGAATATCTATGCATGCATACCTAATCCTGGAATGTATTGACTATTACTAACCCACATATCTAGATAAAATTTAAATACCATAGCATGTTTAGGAAGGCCAGTCCCTCCAGACCCACCTGTCCCACCTCTGCTGTCCGTGGCACCGGGCACCAAAACATCTGGGGTACAACCCGGGACCTCCTCGTCCATTGATCCTGCACCACCTTTGGGTGGAACCTCCTCAGGGGATGGGGCTCACCCCCCCCGGGAGTGGGTACAGACAGGAAACTGTCATCTGTTGCCAGGTCTGGGTCATGGTGCATAGCGAGCTCTGCAGAGAGGTCAGAGATGTACTGCACCAGCTTGAGGGCCGTGTGTCACAAATAGAGGGTTGGCCTGGCTCTCCTACTCAGCCCCCAGCACAGCTACCTTCAAGGCTGCGAAGGTGCAGTGGTAACTGCCCAAGGGTGGGTACCTCAGTCCCACTGTTTCCACTAGGGGGCTCTTGGGCTTCCGATTTCCTAACACCCCTCCCCATTAAGGTGTTTACCCCCCACATGTGTCATATACAGCCCCTGTATGCATCTTGCTTGTCTTGTCTAACTATCCAACCTGCCTCTCCAAATATACTTACTATCCCTCCCCAACATCCCACTCTCACCTGAAAAAACAAAAAGGGCAATCTGTTCCCAAAAAAAAAAAATCTCGCCCCATACATTGCTGTCCATTTTGCACGTGTCCATTGGACACATGTAATCTTGTCTAATTGGCTTAACAACATATTATTGTTGTCCTAACCCCTCTCTCAGGGGTATGAGTGTCCAAATCTATCTCCAAATTCAGTGTATGTACACAGCTGTTGCTGTAGAAGAAATGGGTAGCTATAGACCTTCACTACGCCCATTCCTGCACATCCCTAGCTATTTTCCCTACTGTCTTTCCCTCTTTGTGCCCCTTTTTCACCACTTTCCTATCAACCATTTTTCATTTATTTTAAATAAATTAGCTCAGGTTTAAGTGGGGAGTAAACACTTTTAAGCAGCAGTAAGCGAGTTTAAGCCTGTTTGCACGGGGGTAAGCAATGCCTACACAGGGTAAGCAATTTCAAAGCTAAATCAGTATAAGAAACAGTAACCAGAAGTTAGTAGTGCTAACCTCTGTGCAAACCTGCTTACAACTTCTTAAAAGTGCCTTAATCACTCTGTATCCAATAGCCCTTGTTCTGCCCAGCAGCAAAATAAACAGCCTCTGCAAAGCTAGAACCCAGTACCCTGCACACCATAGCCAAAGTGATTTACTACTAAGCCATGTCAGATATGCATAACCTTGATGTTTTCACAAACATATCATTCAGCACAGTCATTCAACAGTACATGAAATGTATTTAAACATTTAGAGGGATATATTTATTTATATATTTATTTATTTTACATATGTTAACCATGCTACTCTGACTGAGATTTTGGCTCATTTTCGGCAGAGACCCAGGGAGAAAAGCTTCTCAGTGAATAAAATGAAACAAAGTCCCATTACAGTCAGCAAAAAAAGTTACTATCAGGTTACAATAGCACGTGTGTGTGTGTATTTAAATAGTTATACAAATATCTATCTATATATATATATATATATATATATATATATATATATATATATATATATATCTATATATATATATATATATATATATATATATATATATATATATATATATATAAGAATATATATAAATATATATATCTATATGTATATATATATATATATATATATATATATATATATATATATATAGATAGATATATATATACACACACATAACAGAAAAGCCACTCTGCAACCGATATCCTACAACCACTGTAGTAGTAAACAAATTTATTTAAACAAACAAAGTCACGAACCACAAATCCACAACAATAATCCAAGGTCAAGTGCTTTCGTCAATAGACTTCATCAGAACTGTTCTGAAATCTATTGACGAAAGCGCTTGACCTTGGATTATTGTTGTGGATTTGTGGTTCATGACTTTGTTTGTTTAAATAAATTTGTTTACTACTATAGTGGTCGTAGGATATCGGTTGCAGAGTGTTTCTTTCTGTTATTTGTGCTTTTTTCCACGCTTTCACACCATTTTCTAGTTTTCTATACACACACACACACACAAACACACACACACACACACACACACACGCATGCATGCACGCACGCACGCACACACACACACACACACACACACACACACACACACACACACACACATACACACACATACCTACATATAGTTATACATATGCATACATCTATAGATATATATGTCTACATATATATGTCTATATATATATATATATATATATATATATATATATATATATATATATATGTGTGTTGTGTGTGTGTGTGTGTGTGTGTGTGGGTGTGTGTGTATTTGTGTGTATATATACAGATATATAGCTATAGATATAAAAGAGAACATAACAAATACATTTATGACCACATGCACCATTAATGGGGGTGAGTGGGCGCAAGCTACATACGTCTTGTACGTATTGATATTAACCTCCCCCACAGCCAAACAGGTCTGCCCTGCAATACAATACCAACAGTTGCAAGTCCCACAACCAGGACACGACACAACATGGGCACAAGATGTTAACAGTAATCCATCCCACCTGTATGATGTCAGACTGGTATCTATAACATATCATGCAGTACAGTCTGGCTACCATAGGGAATGTACAATGTATAAGTAATAAACATTTCTAAGATACATATACACACACACATGTATATGCAGATATATATATATATATATATATATATATATATATATGTGTGTGTGTGTGTGTGTGTGTGTGTGTGTAACTACACATACACACAGAGAGATATGTATAGGAAGATACATATTTAGAAGGTGCACACCATACGGAACAGCCAGTATTCTTACAGTTGCCACCTTACCAATGGACACTATATGAGTCATACAAAAGAAAATTGTTGCCTGAAACATATACCCACAGAGAGGTCAAATGATATAACACCACACACAGGTTTGCATACATGGGAAAGCTTTATTTGTGTACTATTACAGTTGTATATGCCATGTCATATAGCTGCTTAGACTTTGAAATACATATAAACAGACTAATGCACCTTTCAAAAAGATCAATTAATACAGTATTCTGGAAAGCATAACATATGTTGCTGTCCAGGCCAAGGCCTTTAAGTAGTACAACAGTAAAGACAGACTGGGCCACAGGATAACAATCAATCAACAGTGAGTAATGCAGATGTATAGTCCAGCAACCTATATCTGCACACTGTATGCAATCCCTAGGGGGGAAAAGACTTCACTTGACACAGTGGGATGTATCTGTTACATAACAAGGCATAACTGAAACCATCACAATCACACTGACAAACTGAACAGTCTGTATGGCAGGAAGTAGTAGGCATGCATTTTTCCAAGGTGAATTGTATGGTAATGTACATCCAGATACCTTAAGGCAGCTTACTCCTGATATCCCTCACATGTTGTAACAGCCTATGTTAGTTATGGTGCATCCCCCCCACAGACTGACATACAAGGGCATATACCACTGTTACATACACTGACCTCTGGACTGCAGAAGGGCACACATGTATTGTGCAGATGAAGCCCACACATATATGGACCCAACCCCACAATATGTGTGGGGGCCACAACAGCAGTGTAATGATGGCAGGAATGGCAGCATGACATACTCACAGGCCACTACATAATAACACCTGACAGCATATCATATGGACAAAGCCTGGTATGTAGGTGGTGGACAGAGGCTAGAACACAGGCCCACATGTGAAATAGTGTTGTCATACAGTAAGCAAGTTGCTGGTGTTACAGCAAAGTCTGCAACATACCCTTAGTCAGGAATATGAAGTCAGAAACACAAATGGATGCAGCCATGTACTGATAGCACTCAACACACACACTGCCAGTGATATATCTGATACAAGACCTGTGTGGTGGACAGACAAAACATAACAGGCACACCTCTGGCCATCAAGTGGATAGGCCCACAGTTGAGAGCTATGCAGACAGACTGCATTCCATGTTAAACTAGTATGTACACACAAACACTGTAACACTGGTGCTATACAATGCATACAACAACACTACTCACACTCTGTCTATAGTTCTGGAACCTCATACAAATATGTAGCTGGCCTGAATATACAAGTTCTCTTGTAAGAGATATTCCTACCTGCTGTCTGTAACACTGCTGCCCACACACAAGAAGGATGTCCACCATACAGGAAAGGTAAAGGGACCACACCCACATGATGTAGGGATTTATAGTAGTGGGTTGCTATGATAGTGGCAACTGAAAGTACTACACAGCATGCTGCATGCAGGTAGCAAGTGGAGGACACTGACTGGTTCAGAGGCCATCACCTGATCATGTGCATCACCTACAAAAGCCATGCTGCAATCTATTCCAAGCAGCTTAATCCATTTACTGGAGAGAGAGAGAGAGAGAGAGAGAGATGGAGAGAGAAAAGGAGAAAGAGAAACCAGATCCACAACCAAAACCAAAACAGAAACAAAGAAAGCAGGCTAAAGCCATAGCCAAGGGGAAAAACACCTCTTACGAGGAAACCTTCCATAACAGACGTCATTCCCACAACAGGTATGTGAAGTATATATGCATGTAATTGACTGTAGTACTTGGTCCATAATACTGTGATAGATGATGTGGAATGATATATATGTGCCATCAGGTGTTGTTATGATGTTCAGCTGAACAACTGCTATGGACAATAGAGTCTTTCCCTGTGGGTAGTGTGCCATACTCGTCACCTGTGCAGAACAGCACTGACTGACAAAATGTAAGCCAAACAAAGTTTGTGTTGTGTAATGGAAGGGATGTATATTACTGTGGCCAATAGCTGGTGGTGGAAGTAAAGCCATAATGATGGACACTTGGGTTCCAGAGCCCACCACTTGCAGGACACTCAGGCTTACATGTATTGTAGCATACTGAAATGCCATAGGTGTGTAATAGGCTTACCTGCAATCTGGCCCTATATATACCCCTCTAATGTTAGGCTGTGTCCATATGTGACACTTGTCTGTGTTGCAGCAAGGCAGAACAGTGTAGCTGTGCAGGAAGGAGAGTTAGAGATTGTGGACCTGATGTCTGAATGTACCCCATGTATACGTATGTATATGTGTGTGTGTGTGTGTGTGTGTGTGTGTGTGTGTGTGTATATATACATATATATATATAT
This sequence comes from Protopterus annectens, assembly GCF_019279795.1. Classification (NCBI taxonomy): domain Eukaryota; kingdom Metazoa; phylum Chordata; order Ceratodontiformes; family Protopteridae; genus Protopterus; species Protopterus annectens. The sequence goes on along the minus strand of NC_056728.1, from coordinate 151,326,566 downwards.
ATATATATATATATATATATATATATATATATATATATATTTATTTTTTTATGTCTACAGATATACAGATACCCATATGTAGACATATATATATATATATATATATATATATATATATATATATAAACACATATATATATACATACATATATATATACACACACATATACACACACACACACACACACACACACACACACACACACACACACACACACACACACATATATATATGTGTGTGTGTGTGTGTGTGTGTGTGTGTGTGTGTGTGTGTGTGTGTGTGTGTGTGTGTGTGTGTGTGTGTGTGTGTGTGTGTGTGTGTGTGTGTGTGTGTGTGTGTGTGTGTGTGTGCATGTTGTGTGTGTGTGTGTGTGTGTGTGTGTGTGTGTGTGTGTGTGTGTGTGTGTGTGTGTGTGTGTGTGTGTGTGTGTATGTCTACATATATACAAGCACACACACATATGTATGTAAATACATGTCCCTTATATTACCACCGCAGTGCTGCATGCTTTGTGTGAGGGAATATCACACATAGCAATACACACAGATATATAAAGCTGTAACTGTGTGCAACATGGATGGGTATGTCACATGTGAACCCCTTGTTGGGACCACATTGCCCATGTCTGTGAAATAGGGAATGGGAATATGGGGAAGGATAGCAGGTATATTTGTGGAGCTGGTTTGGGTTGGTAGATATAGAGGACAAACTACAGGGATGGTGTATGATACATGTGGTGGGTAAAAACCATGGATGGTGTGTGTGGTCTGCGATGTGGAAGCCCCATGAGCCCCCATATGGAAACAATGGGAACAAGGCCTCCACCCATTGCTAGTCACAACAGCAGTTTCATGGCCCTGAAGGTGCCTGGCCTGGAGGCTGAGCAGGAGGAACATGTGGACCCTGTGATTGTCTACTGGGTGCCTCAAGGTGCTGTAGCACATTCCACAAGTTTCTGTGGATCCCCTATGGAACCAACCCTGGACCTAACCTCGGGTGATAGGATCATGTCTGTGTGTGTCCCTGGGGTGACAACATCCCCTGAGGTGGCTCCACCCGAAGGTAGTGCTGGACCAGTAGATTTGGCAGCCCCAGCGTGGGTCCCACATGTGATGTGGCCTGGTAAGATGGCCAGATGAGGTTAAGAGAGGTGGTTCTGCTGGTAACTATTCCCTAACCATACTATTGTGTCACTGTTATAGAACATATGTGGGTAGTAATAGTCCAGACAATTCTAGAACATGTCCAACAGCATGCATAGATATCCCCAATAACACAGAATGACAGATGTGCAGCAATCAAATTGCAAGCATACCACATGCATATATGGAACAAAT
>NC_056728.1:151288172-151324728 GCF_019279795.1 Protopterus annectens | reverse complement strand
GCAAAACCTTTAAATGACTTTTGAAGTGCAAAAACAGTAATTAAATACAAAAACCAATGCTTCTGAAATCTTAGATAAGCTTGAAACTGGCTTTTCGGTGAGAAAATGCAGTCGCAGGTAGAAAGGCAGAGAAAAAATACGTAATCTGTTGAAAGTCTTTCTTTTGTCTCCCTGCTGCTTGTAGTACTCATTAGGACACGATGCGGAGCTGTTCTGAGTTAGATACAAGTGCAAAACTGTGCAAATGCGGGTTTTAAGGCAGGGATCTTGAAAGAGATAGGAATTAGCCCAAAACGGGCAATAAGCTACTAGTTGCTGGGCTGAGACTACTCCTCCATGGACAGATAGGCTGCTCAAATGTCCCCACTCTCACTGGTGAACTGAGAAGCTTCCTCCTATCCAAGAAAGGATATGGGCAACACAGGAACTTATACCACAGCCAGAATTCAGCAAAACCTGAAATCTGGACTACTCTAGTTTAGAAAATTTGGGAAACAAGGATACATTTTTTTTTTGCAGAACAACAGTAACTTACACAAGAAACACTGTAAATGCTTTAAACAGGCTAGCACACTTGATTGTGTAGTCTACAACAGTTAAACAACACAAAAATGACTTTAAATGGCTTTTGAAGTGCAAAAACAGTAAATAAATACAAAAAACAATACTTTTGAAATCTTAGATAAGCTAGAAACTCACTATTCGGCGAGAAAATGCAGTTGCAGGTAGAAAGGCAGAGAAAAAATACTTAATCTTTTGAAAGTCTCTCTTTTGTCTCTCTGCTGCTTATTCCACTCTGTAGGACACCACGAGGAGCTGTGCTGAGTTAGATACAAGTGCAAAACTGTAAAAATGTGGATTTTAAGGCAGGGAGCTTGAAAGAGATAGGAATTAGCCCAAACTGTCAATAAGCTACTAGTTGCTGGGCTGAGACCACTCCTCCAGGGACAGATAGGCTGCTCAAAGCTCCCCACTCTCACTGGTGAAAAGAGAAGCTTCCTCCTATCCAAGTAAGGATATGGGCAACACAGGAACTTATACCACAGCCCAGAATTCAGAAAAACCTGAAATCCAGACTACTCTTGTTTAGAAAAAACGGGAAAGAAGGATATTTTTTTTTTGCAGAACCACAGCCCAGAATTCAGCAAAACCTGAAATCTGGAATACTCTAGTTTAGAAAAGGTGGGAAAAAAGGATGTGTATATATATATATATATATATATATATATATATATATATATATATATATATATAGATATGTATATGTTTTAGGTATAGGAATAAGCCCAAAATGGGCAATAAGCTACTAGTTGCGGGGCTGAGACTACTCCTCCATGGACAGATAGGCTGCTCAAAGCTCCCGACTCTCACTGGTGAACAGAGGTGCGTCCTCCTATCCAAGTAACGATATGGGCAACACAGGAACTTATACCACAGCCCAGAATTCAGCAAAACCTTAAATCTAGACAACTCTAGTTTAGAAAATGTGGGAAACAAGGATATATATATTTTTTTGTAGAACAACAGTAATTTACACAAGAAACACTGTAAATGCTTTAAGCAGGCTAGTGCACTTGAGTGTGTAGCCTACAACAGTTACACAACACAAAAATGACATTAAATGACTTTTGAAGTGTAAAAACAGTAAAAAATACAAAAAACAATGCTTTTTAAATCTTAGATAAGGTAGAAACTCGCTTTTCAGTGAGAAAATACAGTCGCAGGTAGAAATGCAGAGAAAAAATACTTAATCTGTTGAAAGTCTCTTTTGTCTCTCTGCTGATTGTAGCACTCTGCAGGACACAACAAAGAGTGGTGCTGAGTTAGATACAAGTGCAAAACTGCACAAATGTGGGTTTTAAGGCGGGGATCTTGAAAGAGATAGGAATTAACCCAAAATAGCCAATAAGCTACTAGTTGCTGGGCTGAGACTACTCTTCCAGGGACAGATAGGCTGCTCAAAGCTCCCCACTCTCACTGGTGAACAGAGAAGCTTCCTCCTATCCAAGTAAGGATATGGGCAACAGAGAAACTTATACCACAGACCAGAATTCAGCAAAACCTGAAATCCGTATTCTGTTGTTTAGAAAAGGTGGGAAAGAAGGATATATATATATTTTTTTTGCAGAACCACAGCCCATAATTCAGCAAAACCTGAAATCTGGAATACTCTAGTTTAGAAAATGTGGGGAAAAGGGATTTTATATATATATATATATATATATATATATATATATATATATATATGTTTTTTTTTTTTGCAGGACATCAGCAACTTACAAGTAGAAAGGCAGAGAAAAAATACTTAATCTTTTGAAAGTCTCTCTTTTGTCTCTCTGCTGCTTGTTGCATCTGCAGGACACCACGAGGAGCTGTGCTGAGTTAGATACAAGTGCAAAACCACACAAATGCGGGTTTTAAGGCAGGGAGATTGAAAGAGATAGTAATTAGCCCAAAACTTCCAATAAGCTCCTAGTTGCTGGGCTGAGACAACTAATCCAGGGACAGATGGGCTGCTCAAAGCTCCCCACTCTCACTGGTGAACAGAGAAGATTCTTCCAATCCAAGTAAGGATATGGGCAACACAGGATTTTATACCACAGCCCAGGATTCAGCAAAACCTGAAATCTGGACTACTCTAGTTTAGAAAATGCGGGCAACAAGGATTTTTTTTTTTTTTTGCAGAACAACAGTAACTTACACAACGAACACTGTAAATGCTATAAACAGGCTAGCACACTTGAGTTTGTATCCTACAACAGTTAAACAACACACAAATGACTTTAAATGACTGTTGAAGTGCAAAAACAGTAAAAAAAACACACAAAAAATGTTTTTTAAATCTTAGATAAGCTAGAAACTTGCTTTTCATCGAGAAAATGCAGCCGCAGGTAGAAAGGCTGAAAAAATACTTAATCTGTTGAAAGTCTCCCTTTTGTTTCTCTACTGCTTGTAGCACTCTGCAGGACACCACAAGGAGCTGTGCCGAGTTAGATACAAGGGCAAAACCACACAAATGCGGGTTTTAAATCAGGGAGCTTGAAAGAGATAGGAATTAGATGAAAATGACCAATAAACTATTAATTGCCGGGCTGAGACCACTCCTCCAGGGACAGATAGGATGCTCAAAGCTCCCCACTCTCACTGGTGAACAGCGAAGCTTCCTCCTATTGAAGTAAGGATAAACAGGCTAGCACACTTGATTGTGTAGCCTACAACAGTTAAACAACACAAAAATGACTTTAAATGACTTTTGAAGTGCAAAACCACTAAAAAATACAAATAACAATCGTTGTTAAATAGTAGATAAGTTAGAAACTCACTTTTCAGCGAGAAAATGCAGTTGCAGGTAGAAAGGCAGAGAAAAAAATACTTAATCTTTTGAAAGTCTCTCTTTTATCTCTCTGCTGCTTGTTGCTTCTGCAGAACACCACGAGGAGCTGTGCTTTGTTAGATACAAGTGCAAAACTGCACAAATACGGGTTTTAAGGTAGGGATCTTGAAAAAGATAGGAATTAGCCTGAAATGGCCAATAAGCTACTAGTTGGTGGGCTGAGACCACTCCTCCAGAGACAGATAGGCTGCTCAAAGCTCCCCACTCTCACTGGTGAACAGAGAAGCTTCCTCCTATCCAAGTAAGGATATGGGCAACACAGGAACTTATACCACGCCCGGAATTCAGCAAAACCTGAAATCTGGACTACTCTAGTTTAGAAAAGGTGGGCAACAAGGATATATATATATATATATATATATATATATATATATATATATATATATATATATATGTATATATATATATTTTGCAGAACAACAGTAACTTACACAAGAAATACTGTAAATGCTTTAAACAGGGTAGTGCACTTGATTGTGTAGTTTACAACAGTTAAACAACACAAACACGGCTTTAAATGATTTTTGAAGTGCAAAAACAGTAAAAAGTACAAAAAACAATGCTTTTTAAATCTTAGGTAGGCTACAAACTCACTTTTCGGAGAGAAAATGCAGTTCATAGGTTCATACTAGGCTATCTGCCCTAGGGCATTTATAAGCCTAGCCAGAGTGTGTTTGGCTTTCGCCACCCATTTTAAATTAATTTTGCTATGCCTTTTTTTGAGGTTAGTATACTGTGCCTCTGTCTACCAGTGACACAGAGTGATAGCCGGGGTAAACCTACGATCTCCCATCCACTCATCAAGATTCCTCTTGAAGAGAGTCAATGTGGGACTCTGCCTAACCTGGACTGGGATTTTATTCCAGAGTGAAGGGAGCCTCTGGGTTATGAATCTGTCCCTCCAGCATGTCCTATTTATTTCAGTGCTGAGGTTCAAGTCTCTCGAGTAGCGTAGCTTCGATGGGATTTGGATTTTCTGAGGTGCAGCATGTCCATTAATTCCGGGTTGGACATGGCTTTATACGTCAGGCACAGATCGCCTCTGAGCAGGCGGTATGCCACTGAGTAGAGCTAGAGTTTCTTTAACCAGGCAGCATATGGCATCTGTTTGAGCCCTTTGATCCTCTTGGTGAGGTACTTTTGGGGTCTTTCCAGTTGCTGCAGGTGTCTGGTAAGGTACATCCCAAAGGGGCATTGTACTCAATTATGGGCCTGATGAGGGATGAGTAAAGAGGTACGATGACCTCCCCTGATCTAGATGTGAATCCCTTCATGATTAGGTGGGCTATATAAAATGTTTTTCTAACCACTTTGGCCACGTGGTTGTCAAATGAGAGATTGCTATCAACTTGGGCCCCCAGGTCCCTAATGACTTCTTCTGTACTTAATGGATTACCACCTATGTGGTAATTTGTGGGCACTTTGTTTTTGCCAAAGGGGATGACTATACACTTTTTGGTGTTTAGCTTGAGGCCATGGCTCTGGCACCAGTTGTCTGTTTCTATGAGGAACTTTTGGAGGATGCTTGTGTCAGCTGGAGAGTTGATTATGGCACCTAGTTTGCAGTCATCTGTGAACTTGGTCAGCCACAGTCCTTCCGTGTTGGCCTGTATCGTCAAGAAATATATACCGAACAAGAGAGGTCATAGGACTGAGCCTTGTGGGACGCCACTTGTAACAGGTTTGGAGTCTGACATGGTTCCAGCAATTCTAATCATGTGGGTTCTGTCCTTGAGCCAGTTTGCAACCCATCTAGTGACATAGGGGTTTATATTTAAGCTGGTGAGCTTATCTATAATGCCCGAGTGGGGTATTGTATCGAAGGCTTTTGCGAGGTCCAGGTAGGCTGTGTGGACCACCTTCCCCTCGTCAATGGCCTTGGTGACTGTTTCAAAGAAATTGACCAGGTTTAACAGGCAGGATCTGCCCTTAACAAAGCCAAATTGGGTAGGATCCAGTGTCTGTAGGTCCCCAATATCTTTATTTATGAGGTCCATGATGATCCTTTCCATAGCTTTGCAGACCAAGCTAGTCAGGCTTATGGGGCGATAGTTTCCAGGATCCGTTGAGGCACTACCTTTGTGGAGAGGGACCACTGTTGCTGTATGCCACTCTTTGTGTACATATCCTGTATTAAGGCTAAGATTGAACAGTAGTTTTATGTTTGGGTTTAGCTCTTCTTGGAGTTCATGTAGGACGCAGCCCGGGACACCATCTGGTCCCATTGATGCTGTGTTTTTTGCTTTGGAGAGGGTGGCTCTTACCTGAGCATCTGAGATGTCAGGGGGGCAGCACTCTGTTGGGATAGATATTTGCCCTTTTGGTGAGGAGAGGGGGGAGAAGTTTGCACTGAACCTGTCAGCTAGGATGTTGGCAATGTCTGTGGGCTCGGTGTATTTTTTGTCATTTTGGACTAATTCTGAGCATATCTAGGAATTCCCACCCAGGTTCCTAACATAACTAAAGAAAGCCTTGTGATTATCCTTAGTGTCCTGTGCAATTTTTCTCTCGAAGCTGGCCTTAGACGAGTTTATGAGTGCCCGTAGTTTTTTGCTAATACTTATCAGAGATGCCTTCCCTTTTTGGGATTTTGCTCTATCATGTAGTAGCTTTCTCCTTCTATTGTATAGTTTGTTTATGGCTCGGGTCCACCAGACAGGACGTCTGCCTTTGGAGGATTGGGTCTTGGTTTCATTTGGGATTGCATGATCCATGCATTCCTGAAGGTGTTCATAGAATGCGTTTATAAAGCATGATTGAGAGGTCAGTGTCATGTTGCAGGTAGAAACGCAGGGAAAAAATACTTAATCTTTTGAAAGTCTCTCTTTTGTCTCTCTGCTGCTTGTTGCACTCTGCAGGACACCACGAGGAGCTATGCTGAATTAGATACAAGTGCAAAACCACTCAAATGCGGGTTTTAAGGCAGGGACATGGAAAGAGATAGGAATTAGCCCAAAACTTCCAATAAGCTCCTAGTTGCTGGGCTGAGACAATTCCTCCAGGTACAGATAGGCTGCTCAAAGCTCCTCACTCTCACTGGTGAACAGAGAAGATTCTTCCAATCCAAGTATGGATATGGGCAACACAGGAACGTATACCACAGCCCAGAATTCAGCAAAACCTGAAATCTGGACTACTCTAGTTTAGAAGATGCAGGCAACAAGGATTTTTTTTTTTTTTTGCAGAACAAGAGTAACTTACACAAGAAACACTGTAATTGCTTTAAACAGGCTAGCACACTTGAGTGTGTAGCCTACAACAGTTAAACAACACAAAAACAACTTTAAATGACTTTTGAAGTGCAAAAACAGTAAAAAATACAAAAAACAATGCTTTTTAAATCTTAGATAAGCTAGAAACTGGCTTTTCAGCAAGAAACTGCAGTCGCAGGTAGAAAGGCAGAGAAAAAATACTTAATCTGTTAAAAGTCTCTCTTTTGTCTCTGTGCTGCATGTAGTACTCTGCAGGACACCACGAGGAGCTGTGCTGAGTTAGATAGAAGTGCAAAACCACGCAAATGTGGGTTTTAAGGCAGGGATCTTGAAAGAGATAGGAGTTAGCCCAAAACGGCCAATAAGATACTAGTTGCTGGGCTGAAACTACTCCTCCAGGGATAGATAGGCTGATCAAAGCTCCCGACTCTCACTGGTTAACAGAGAAGCTTCCTCCTATCCATGTAAGGATATGGGCAACACAGGAACTTATACCACATCCCAGAATTCAGCAAAACCTGAAATCTGGACTATTCTAGTTTAGAAAAGGTATGAAACAAGGATATATATATATTTTTACAGAACAGTAACTTACACAACGGACACTGTAAATGCTATAAACAGGCTAACACACTTGAGTTTGTATCCTACAACAGTTAAACAACACAAAAATGACTTTAAATGACTGTTGAAGTGCAAAAACAGTAAAAAAAACACACAAAAAATGTTTTTTAAATCTTAGATAAGCTAGAAACTTGCTTTTCAGTGAAAAAATGCAGCTGCAGGTAGAAAGGCAGAAAAAATACTTAATCTGTTGAAAGTCTCTCTTTTGTTTCTCTGCTGCTTGTAGCACTCTGCAGGACACCACAAGGAGCTGTGCTGAGTTAGATACATGGGCAAAACCACACAAATGCAGGTTTTAAATCAGGGAGCTTGAAAGAGATAGGAATTAGCCCAAAACGGGCAAAAACCTACTAGCTGCATGGCTGAGACTACTCCTCCAGGACAGATAGGCTGCTCAAAGCTCCCCACTCTCACTGCTGAACAGAGAAGCTTCCTCCTATCCAAGTAAGGATATGGGCAACACAGGAACATATACCACAGCCCAGAATTCAGCAAAACCTGAAATCTAGACTACTCTAGTTTAGAAAAGGTGGGAAGCAAGGATATATATATATTTTTGTAGAACAACAGTAACTTACACAAGAAAAACTGTAAATGCTTTAAACAGACTAGCACACTTGATTGAGTAGTCTACAAAAGGTAAGCAACACAAAAATGACTTTAAATGACTTTTGAAGTACAAAAACAGTAAAAAAACCACAAAAAACAATGCTTGTTAAAGGTTAGATAAGCTAGAAACTCACTTTTCGGCAAGAAAATGCAGTTGCAGGTAGAAAGGCAGAGAAAAAATACTTAATATTTTGAAAGTCTCTCTTTTGTCTCTCTGCTGCTTGTTGCACTCTGCAGGACACCACGAGGAGCTGTGCTGAGTTAGATACAAGCGCAAAACCGCATAAATGCGGGTTTTAAGGCAGGGACCATGAAAGAGATAGGAATTAGCCCAAAACTGTCAAATAAGCTACTAGTTGCTGGGCTGAGACTACTCCTCCAGGGACAGATAGGCTGCTCAAAGCTCCCCACTCTCACTGGTGAACAGCGAAGCTTCCTCCAATCCAAGTATGGATATGGGCAACACAGGAACGTATACCACAGCCCAGAATTTAGCAAAACCTGAAATCTGGACTACTCTAGTTTAGAAAATGTGGAAAACAAGGATTTTTTTTTTTTTTTTTGCAGAACATCAGTAACTTACACAGGAATCACTGTAATTGCTTTAAACAGGCTAGCACACTTGCGTGTGTAGCCTACAACAGTTAAACAACATAAAAATGACTTTAAATGACTTTTGAAGTGTAAAAACAGTAAAAAAATACAAAAATACAATGCTTTTTAAATCTTAGATAAGCTAGAAACTGGCTTTTCGACGAGAAAATGCAGTAGCAGGTAGAAAGGCAGAGAAAAAATACTTAATCTGTTGAAAGTCTCTCTTTTGTCTCTTTGCTGCTTGTAGCACTTTGCCGGACACCACGAGGAGCTGTGCTGAGTTAGATACAAGTGCTAAACCGCGCAAATGTGGGTTTTAAAGCAGATAGCATGAAAGAGATAGGAGTTAGCACAAAACAGCCAATGAGAAACTAGTTGTTGGGCTGAGACCACTCCTCCAGGGACAGATAGGCTGCTCAAAGCTCCCCACTCTCACTGGTGAACAGAGAAGCTTCCTCCTATCCATGTAAGGATATGGGCAACACAGGAACTTATACCACATCCCAGAATTCAGCAAAACCTGAAATCTGGACTATTCTAGTTTGAAAAGGTGGCAAACATGGATATATATATATATTTTTTGCAGAATAACAGTAACTTACACAAGGAACACTGTAAATGCTATAAACAGGCTAGCACACTTGAGTCTGTAACCTGCAACAGGTAAACAACACAAACATGACTTTTAATGACTTTTGACGTGCAAAAACAGTAAAAAACACACAAAAAATGCTTTTTAAATCTTAGATAAGCTAGAAACTTGCTTTTCTGTGAGAAAATGCAGTCGCACGTAGACAGGCAGAAAAAAATACTTAATCTGTTGAAAGTCTCTCTTTTGCCTCTATGCTGCTTGTAGCATTCTGCAGGACACCACAAGGTGATGTGCTGAGTTAGATACAAGTGCAAAACCGCGCAAATGCGGGTTTTAAGGCAGGGAGCTCGAAAGAAATAGGAATTAGCCCAAAACAGACAATAAGCTAGTAGTTGCTGGGCTAAGATCACTCCTCCAGGGACAGATAGGCTGCTCAAAGCTCCCCACTCTCACTGGTGAACAGAGAAGCTTCCTCCTATCCAAGTAAGGATATGGGCAACACAGGAACTTATACCACAGCCCAGAATTCAGCAAAACCTGAAATCTGGACTACTCTAGTTTAGAAAAGGCAGGAAACATGGATATTTTTTTTTTGCATAACAACAGCAACTTACACAAGAAACACTGTAAATGCTTTAAACAGGCTTGCACATTTGAGTGTGTAGCCTACAACAGTTAAACAACACAAAAACAATTTTAAATAACTTTTGAAGTGCAAAAACAGTAAAAAAATGCAAAAAACAATGCTTTTTAAATCTTAGAAAAGCTAGAAACTCGCTTTTTGGCGAGAAAATGCAGTTGCAGGTAGAAAGGCAGAGAAAAAAATACTTAATCTGTTGGAAGTCTCTCTTTTGTCTCTCTGCCGCTTGTAGCATTCTGCAGGGTACCAGGAGGAGTTGTACTGAGTTAGATACCAGTGCAAAACTGCGCAAATGCGGGTTTTAAGGCAGGGAGCTGGAAAGGATAGGAATTAGCCCAAAACGGCCAATAAGCTACTAGTTGCTGGCTGAGACCACTCCTTCAGGGTCATATGGGCTGCTCAAAGCTCCCCACTCTCACTGGTGAACAGAGAAGCTTCTTCCTATCCAAGTAAGGATATGGGCAACACAGGAACTTATACCAAAGCCCAGAATTCAGCAAAACCTGAAATCTGGACTACTCTAGTTTAGAAAATGCAGAAAACAAGGATATATTTATATATTTTTTTGCTGAACAACAGTAACTTACACAAGAAACACTGTAAATGCTTTAAACAGGCTAGAGCACTTGAGTGTGCAGCCTACAGCAGTTAACATAAAACTGACTGTAAATGACTTTTGAAGTGCAAAAACAGTAAAAAATACAAAAAAAAAATACTTTTTAAATCTTAGATAAGCTAGAACCTTGCTTTTCGGTGAGAAAATGCAGTTGCAGGTAGAAAGGCAGAGAAAAAAATACTTAATCTGTTGAAAGTCTCTCTTTTGGCTTTCTGCTGCTTGTAGTACTCTGCAGGACACCACGAGGAGCTGTGCTGAGTTAGATATAAGCGCAAAACCACTCAAATGAAGGTTTTAAGGCAGGAAGCTTGAAAGACATAGGAATTATCCCAAAACAGCCAATAAGCTACTAGTTGCTGGGCTGAGACCACTCCTCCAGGGACAGATAGGCTGCTTAAAGCTCCACACTCTCACTAGTGAACAGAGAAGCTTCCTCCCATCCAAGTATGGATATGGGCAACATAGGAACTTATACCACAGCCCAGAATTCAGCAAAACCTGAAATCTGGACTACACTAGTTTATAAAAGGCAGGAAACAAGGATATATATATATATATATATATATATATTTTACAGAACAACAGTAACTTACACAAGAACTACTCTAACTGCTTTATACAGGCTAGCGCCCTTGAGTGTGTAGCCTACAACAGTTAAACAACACAAAAATGACTTTAAATGACTTTTGAAGTTCAAAAACAGTAAAAAATACAAAAAACATTCCTTTTTAAATCTTAGATAAGCTAGAAACTCACTTTTCATATGAAAATGCAGTCGCAGGTAGAAAGGCAGAGAAAAAAATACTTAATCTGTTGAAAGTCTCTCTTTTGTCTCTCTGCTGCTTGTAGCACTCTGCAGGACACCACAAGGAGATGTGCTGAGCTAGATACAACATTTCTTCATCTGCACCCCCTGGTTCACTTGATGTGGTACTTTAAAATGTCAGATTTTAATTGGAGTACCTTACCTATGTCCATGCATAAGAACAGGATTATTCCAGGTAATTTACTAACATATGCTTCAAATGGTGACCATTTGAAATGTTGGGATTGGCTACAATAAGTCCTGAAACTCTGAGACTGAATGGCTAAAAGAACAGACTTGTATATAATCAGTCTATGATGCCATTTCTTGGAATATTCCCTTTTCTCTGAGGTATGCCAATCTTGGAGGTGATATATATATATATATATATATATATATATATATATATATATATATATATATATATATATATATATATATATATATATAAATTTGTAGCCAGGGATTAGGGCCAAGGAACTCCTCTCTAGCAAAAAGAAGTTTTAAGGAGAAGAGTGATTTTTGGAGATTTGCTTTTCTCTGGCTTATTGTTTTTTTTTTTATTGGCTATTCGGCACTCAGCATTTCAAGAGCTGACATTTCAAAAGAGAGGTGCTTCAAACAGATGGTCAAAAAACCTATGGAAGAAATAAAAGTCTTAGACCTTGTCTTCTGAAACAGGGACCATGGAAGTAAGCAAGATTTTTTAGAGAAAGTGATTTTTGAACAGTGTAATTAAAGACAATGAAAAGTGTGACCTCTAGACATGAACATAACAGGTTCTGAATAATGCCTCAGAAACATTTAAGCAAAAGGGGATAATGGGGGCTACAGATGAACACCAGGAGTTCAACAAATCTACATTCTCTAAAGCTAGGGACCATTATGTGAAATAAATATGATTATGAAAAGAAAGAAGTTAACTAACTTTTCAAATGGGGTAGCATCAAGGCTTCAGGAAGTATAACATTTATAAAATACAAGGAAAAACAACAGGAGAGGGACATAGATTAATGTCAGTCAGAAAGAAGAATAAGCTCCATGGAAAAGGCTGAAGGTCTGACTCTGATCCAGATGATCCTTGTTCGATTCACAGCCCTGGTGCTGGAAGACCTGATGGTTAGGAAGAGGAATGATGAAACTTGCTCATCTCTCATTTGGGGGAGGGATCACCTAGTATCACAATCCTTAGTGTGGACTGGGGATTGCAGATGAACACAGGAGCTAGTACAAGGTAAAGGTGTCTGTGGGATATTTCACTGTGGCAGTACACCCCCACATGAAGACATACATATTCACTGTGGAACTTAGGGATTGCCCTTCAGTTAGACCTCATCCAGATACCTTCTTGATACAAACTTTGATGGCACTTTAGTCTCTTTCCCTTGGCACCTTCCAGTCATCACTGACCTGACCACTAACCCACCTATTAAAGGTGGCTAATGAACTAAGTCAGGAGGTAGAGAGACTGAGGAAGTAGCAGATGACCATTTAAGTAGGTAAGCAGAACTGATGACAGATATCTCATTGCCACAGAGATCCCTGTAAATCCACTCTTTTCATCTGGAAAAAATAGAAATAAGCAAGGAAGACAGAAAAGCAAAAGCATAAACTGAAGAAAGTGTAAATAATTCAGTAAACAAGGGAAATATGCACTTTGTTTATGTTTATATGGAGCCTTATAGACCTATAAAGACAATGGAAGGGACAATAAAACTAAGTAAAATGTCTGCATTTAGCAGAAACAAGTAGTTGAAAATTAAGGCTATTAAATAAACATGATTGCTCAATATACACAGAAGTTCAGAGTGTAGCATGATGTGTTTTTGTGACATGCCTGAGATTTGAAGACAGAAAATGCACTTCTAATGAAGCTAAAAACTACATTTTTTTATTACTTTTCTTAAAAAATAGGTATGCAAACTGGATAATGTATTGCAGAGAATAACACTAAAATACATTTCGGATCAGGGCAACATATTCAGGATGGGCTCTTAAAAGAATTGCAAAGCTTGTAGCTATACCTTGTACATTTGCTAAAATATGGATTTTCAGGTGTTGGATAAGGACAGAATGAAGATTTTTTTTTATAATGCATGTGAAACTGTTAGATCCACAGAATGATATAATTATTTTATAAATACTTTGATATGATGCTGAAGTTCAAAATCAATATAGAAATGTGCTAACAGTGAATTTGGGTCACTTTCCTGAGTCAGATATGTACTTTTTCATTGGCTTATGCACCACAGGATATCCCAGACATGGCTAAATGAATCAACTATGTGCACAACTGCCTGTGAATAGTGTTAAAAAAAGAAAGGAAGACGCTTCTAGGTCTTTTTTTCCACTATACAGGTTCCAATGAAACTATGGGCATTTCCTGGCAATTCATTAAATGATTAATCCAGGACTGATGAGATCTGATGAATTTTCTATTCTCGGAAGTAAAATAAATACTTCCTCAGTCTTTTCTTTCTAGCAGAAGTAGTAAAACACTTTATAAATGTCAGGACCATCTTCATCATCTTCATACTCTGTGGTATACAATACCATGCAGCCAGGCTTATGTTCATGTTTTTTTTTTTTGAGAAATGACTCTCTTGATTTTTATGTAGGACTTTGTAGAAAGTCTGAGGAGTCAGTCATACTTTTCCTGTTATGCTAAACTGTTCCCTGTGATATTTGTGAGTATATAAACATGAATAAATTTGAAGCTTCAAGTCTTTCCCAGCAACTGTAGGATGTTCATTTGGTGGGACTGTTCTAAATCAATGCCAGTAGTTGATGGATTTGTTATACAGGTAACCCCATGTTTCTTTCTTCTCAATGGAGCAAAAGAGTGAAAGTAGTTGTAAACTTATGTGGCTCACAGTTTTCCAAATGATAACAAAACGTTTAGTAATCTGGCCAAAATGTATTTGTTTTCTAAGTGTCATAACTGACGTTTTGTCTTCAAAATGGGAAAAGAAGTTAAACTGTAAAATTACAACCATATATAGGAAGTATAAATGATGAAACAAATACTATACATGCTGCCCCAAACAGTGTATTGAGAATGTTATGGCAATTGTATTGGCATTACAATTAATTTCATTTAAAACTGGACACTTGCAGCCATATATTTTCACTAAAATGCTACTCCTGGTTTGCATTTGTGGCTTTACAAATATGCACCCATGCAACAGTTTTTAAAAAACATTTCTGTATAGTGCTAGTATCTGTATAAAAAGGTATTACTGGTGGCAGTGCAGTAAAATCATGATTAGTTTATTCTATATGAGATATAATTCTCCTGCATCACAGTGCCCATCAAGACCAATAAAATGAAATAAATCCTGACACAGCTGTGTGTGAACTACAAGTACAAAAAATGAAACTAAATGTAACAGACATAGAATGATGATTGCAACTTCCTAAAATTGTCTTTCCATCACCCATAACACATTTGTATTTTGTGATAAATAAGAAAGAATCATGATACGTTTTGCGTAAACTGAGCCTGAAATGGGCAGCATGGTACTGACATAAGAAAATAATCATCTGTATGTAACAATGTTTCATTTTACTTGCACTGTACAAGTCACATGAAAGACTAAAGTAAGCTAGCATGCAGGTGTGTTGTGTGTGTGTGTGTGTGTGTGTGTGTGTGTGTGTGTGTGTGTGTGTGTGTGTGTGTGTGTGTGTCTGTGCGTGTGTGTGTGTGTGTGTGTGTGTGTGTGTGTGTGTGTGTGTGTGTGTGTGTGTGTGTGTGTGGTGTGTGTGTGTGTGTGTGTGTGTGTGTGTGTGTGTGTGTGTGTGTGTGTGTGTGTGTGTGTGTGTGTGTGTGTGTGTGTGTGTGCATGTGTGTACTCTTTGTTTTTGTGAAGGAATGAAATATAAATAAGACTGGCTTCTATTTTCTTAGGAACTCAGCCATGCTGACTGACATCTGCTACAAATGTTTTCACAAATGGAATGCCAGTTTTGTAGGATTACTTTTAGATATAGGTGTCTTAATTGTTCATTATGAGACTACATTTTTTTCCACATTTGATAAAATATGTGTAAGTTACTTTAAATGTGTTTCTGCACAAATATTTCACTGTTAGCACAGAAAGCGCTTTCTGCATTCTAATTCACAGATATTTATATTCCAGATTATGCTGATCTTATTTTAGTACACTGTAATCTTTGTGGTAACTTTCTAATTTAATATCTTTAGTTAGTGATATATAATTTGCATTACTCTATGTTTTATCAAATTAAAAATAAAGTTTCATAACTTCTTTTTAGAAGAACATGTCTGCATGTTTTGCATTACAAAAGAGATACATCTTTCGTCATTTTTTTAGTAAAGTTTACATTTCTGAATTTCAGTTGTTTACATCATAATAATTTCTAATGACTTACATATTAGGGACTTGCCTCAAAAATTAAATTTTGTAGGATATTTGGAGTTTGCCCATCACTATTGTAAATAAAGTAACTAACTTTACCTTATTTTAAAATGAGAAAATAAGTAGTCCAAAGTATTGTTTTCTGCAATTAGTGAAATTGTTGTTATACATAGTAAAGTACAGACCAGAGTAAAAAAGGGCTGATTTTATGATTTCTGTTTTACCATTAAATGCTGAAGGGAAGGCAGCCTGAGCCAACCCTATAAGCAATTACCAAAGGACATGAACTCATAACAAAAGGGTTCATATAATCTCTAGCCAACCTCTTCAACCTGATCTTGGATTTTGTTATTTAAAATGACCAGTTACCCTATGCATTTCAACATGTAATTTAGACTTAATTGTATCTTATGTGTTACGGCTTCAGTAAATTATAAATAAGCCTTCTTGACCAAGGCTTGTATTTAAGGGAAAAAAATAATGTTCCCTATAGGAGGCAGTATTGTCATAACTTTCTTTCAAAGGGACTGTACCAATTTATTTGACTGATTTAAATGAATTTCTCTCTTGACATGCTGTAAGACAAAATAAAAGGAAATAGTCATTTGCTAACACAAAAATAATTTATATTATGTTTTGAAGTAGATAAATATACATGATTTCTTGTATATGCGACTGTTATAATGTAGCATTATGTCATAGTGTAAGATTCATGAATGTTAATTATACAAATACCCTTGCATAGTGTAGCACAGTATATAAGGATTTTTGACATATGATACAGTCAACTATGAGAGTGTCATACGAACACCATCATCTTAGTAAACTGAGGACCTGCTGCATTGCCACTTTTGTCTTTTTAGCCATCAGAGTGACAGGAGAGTGTCAGTGTTTAGCAAGTCTCATAATCCCCATTAGTTGAAATCCTGCACCATGGCCTTAGATTTGCTTTCAATTCTGACATTGTAGTGTAATATGGGTTGGGTGTGGTGGGGAGCTGCTGTGCTCCAGAGGTATGATTCTTTAAGGTTAAACAAAGATGCCATCTGCTGTAGATGGTGGTAGTTCAGGAGTATGCAAAATCTCACTTATCAATAAAAAGGAGTATCTGTTTATTTCCATTAAAGATCATAACAACTCAAACATTACTAATCATTCACATATCAGTTACAGACATGCCAAAAAGTATTATACATCTTTGCATTTGTCTTCCTTATTCTGAATTGCATTATATAACATTTCCCAACAGATAGCTGCCCAGGGTAATTTCCCTGATGTTCTGCCAAAATTTTCCCTAGTCAGTATGAAAAGTACTATTTCAAGTCTCCACTGACCCAATTAATGAAAATAATAAATTTATAATTTAAAGTAGCCATTTTCATGAATGTTGCATACTACTTATAGTGTTAAGAAAAAATCCAAATAAATATAATGCATCAATGAATCTGAATGATGCACTAAACTGACTTGTAGTAGCTATAAAGAACACTCCAAAAAAATGTTAAAAGTTCAGTTTAATGGCACTTGGAAAGAATATGGTACTTCTCATTTAAGAGATACATCAATGTAAAACAGTTATGTAATTTTGCATTCATCAGATTACAAACTTCTCTGATTCTGCATGTCCTTCCCTTTTCTTAATGATAAGGACTATGAAGACATGACGGAACAGAATGAATGTGAAAAGTAGTTTAGTAAGAATTATGATTTGGAAAACTTGGAAGAATCTGTCATTGACTTGACTCTGGAGTTTGCTGCTGAGATTTAACTACAACTGACTTCTCCCAGCATCATACTCCAACACATGCAAACAGACACACACACACACACACACACACACACACACACACACACACACACACACACACACACATACACACACACGCAAACATTACGGTATTGAAGTGGCTGAAAAACACTTGAAACATGAGCCACAAAGAATCATAGAAAATGATGAAGTTTATATCACATGGGATCACCCAATACCAACAGTTCAAAAGAGAGATGCTAGAAAACTGGATATAGTGGTCCAAGAAAAGAAGACAAAAGTAGCATTGATCATTGAAATCACCACACCTCGTGACTACAGTGTCTTGTGTACAGAGAGACACAAAGTCATAAAATACTTTGATCTGCAGGTAGAAATGAGAGCCATGTGGAAGAAAGATATCCAGACAGTTTCAATAGTAGTAGGAGCAACTGGTCTTATAAAAAAGAATTTACAATCGTATTTAAATATGTTACCAATTCATGTAACACCATACAAATTGCAGGAGGAGTCATTACGGGGCACATTGCGGGTGCTGCAAAGACCACTTTTGGCTGACATCAAAGAGTGAAACAATACTAATTTCATGAACTGTAATCGTACTTTGACTTAGGAATGGGGTCCATGCCTGTCATGGTATTAGAAACCCAAAAGACTTGGAGAAATTAAAAATGCAAAAAACACACACACACACACAAACACAAACTGTTATAACACTCACGCTTCTCTATTTGCTATTTATTAGTTTGTTTCTTTGTCTATGTTTTATTTATTCTTTTGTTACCAAAAATCTGTTTTTATTGTATATACTTCTATACAGCAGACAAGTGAATTGGTTCTTCACAAAAACCTTTCTAGCCACAATTTTATGCCACAAAGGCAATGGTAAATAAAGAGGATTTATGTCGATTCATCAAGGCAGTTTCGATGAAGGCAAACTGAAACCAGTTCAATGAAACTGTCTTCTGCGAACATTGAAACAATTTTCTTTTCAAGTTGGCAAACCCTCCTGCAACCCCTCACACCCCCTGGAATTGTATATACCAACTATGAAGGTGCACTTATGTTGAAGATGGTTTTGGCAAACTGACTTTGGTTTCTTTGCATTCACTGAAATCACCTTCAAAAGATAGATGTGGAACAAATAAAAGCATCAATATAAGCAGTTTAGTGTTGTCAAGCAACCGGTATGTTTATTAGAGGTAGATAGAAATCTCAGTGTCCAGAGAAAATTCAGGCAGCTGCAGACGTACAAAACTGCACACAGACAGTGACTGGATGTCAAACTGTTTTAAGTGTATGTTTTACTGTTTTTGCCTTAACTTTTCAAAAAAACAAACAAAAAAAAATTCCTTGTTTCCCGCCTTTCTAAGCTAGTATAGTCCAGTTTTCAGGCTAGTGCTGAATTCAGGTGAAATAACATACCTAACACACTAGTAATAGGTGACTCTATAGTCAGGTACACTGACGTCCCACTCACTAGGCTGGATGCTACTAGCAGAAGGTTTCTGTTAGCTGCCTGTCGGGAGCCAGAATCTGCCACATAACAGAAGCACTCATGTCACTCCAGAACAAGTACAAATATGACTCTGTCATTGCTCATGGTGGTATGAACGACCTGAGATGTACCTACCTGGACTACATGAAAAGAGACATGGAAGAGCGCTCTGATCATGTAGCCCAGGCTGGTATGACCCTGACCCTGAGTAGCATCCTGCCCTCACCAAGAATGATACCTCAGTATAAAGAAAAAATTATCAATTTCAACAATTGGCAAAGCTTCTGGTGTCATTCAAAGGGGATCCAGTGTCTGTCAGCCTGGGACGACATGCTCAACAAACCACTTTGCTTCACAAGAGACGGCTTGCACCTGTCACCCATAGGCTTTCGAATACTGGCCAAGGCTCTTGCTGCCCCCATAGTGCCGTTTTTTAGGCAAGGCTCAAAAGTCAAACCCACCTCCATAAACAGCACAATTAACAAAAAACTGAGGGTTATGCTACTCAATGCCAGGAGTTTAAATCTTAAAATGCACGTGCTCAAAGCACTCCTCAGTATAGAGAACGTCAACATTTGTGCAGTAACTGAAACCTGGTTCAAGGCTCCAGAGAACACCCCAGCACTACCGGGCTACAACTCATGCCACACATTGCGGCCACAGAACACGGACCGAAACACAAAAGGAGGGGGTGCATCCATATTCATCAAGGATACCTACACCTCTAGGTTAGTGGCGTAGCATGATACCTCTGAGATAATCCATGTGCAACTAACATCGGGCAAATCTGCAATGCAAATTGTGGCCTGCTACAGACCACCCTCCATGACCCAGGACCACCACTCCACCTTTCTGGAGATACTGGAAAACATGAAGGTCCTACCAAACACCCTGATATTGGGTGATTTCAATTACCCTACCATTCACTGGGAAAACTACTCGAGTACATATTCCCAGGCCCAGCACTTCCTGGAATTCATCAACTCAAATGCCCTGGATCAGTTGGTAAACTCCCCTCCCATGGGGGAAAACATATTGGACCTGGTCATCACCAACATGGGCGACAAGTGTTCCACACCAGAGGTCAACCCGTCACTGGTTAGATCAGACCATAAACTAATCAATCTGGATGTCCACACCCCACCACCACCCCCAATTAAGGAAACCACAGTAAAAAACTTTTCTAAAGCAAACTTCACCTTACTTAAGAAAGAGGTGGTAAGTTTCACAGCCCCCACACTAAGGGATAACGCTGCCCAAGATGCAGAAACCTTTACAAATGCACTCTATGAGCACCTACAAGGATGCATGGATCATGCCATCCCTAGCAAAACCAAGAATCACTCCTCTAAGAGAAGGAAACCAGTTTGGTGGACCCCTGCAATAAACAGGCTATACAACAGAAGGAGGAAACTAGTTCAGAAAAAAGGCAAATCCCAAGAAGGAAAGACATCCCTGATCAGTATCAGTAAGAAACTGAGGTCCCTCATGAAATTATCCAAGGCTAACTTCGAAAGAAAAATAGCCAAGGATTCAAAAGATAACCACAAAGCCTTCTTTAACTATGTTAAGAATCTAAGTGGCAACTCACAGTTATGCACTGAACTAGTGCAAAATAGCACAAAATATACTGAACCTACCGATATTGCCAACATCCAGGCAGATAGATTCAGTGCAAACTTCACCCCCCTCTCACCTCCAAAAGGGCCTACAACAATACCGGAAAAGTGTACTGTCCAAAAACATCACAGACGCACAGGTGAAAACAGCCCTTTCAAAAGCCAAAAACACAGCATCAATGGGACCAGATGGTGTCCCAGGCTGCGTCTTGCATGAACTACAGAATGAACTAACCCCCTACCTAAACACGCTGTTCAATCACAGCCTCTCCACAGGCTACGTGCCCATAGAATGGCTCACAGCAACAGTTATTCCTCTCCACAAAGGAGGGGCCACAACTGACCCTGGTAACTATCGCCCCATAAGCCTGACTAGCCTGGTCTGCAAGGCTATGGATTGCATCATCATGAAACTCATTAACAAAGACATTAGGAACCTCCAAACACTTGACTTGACCCAGTTTAGCTTTGTTAAGGGCAGATCATGCCTTCTAAATCTGGTTGACTTCTTCGAGACAGTCACCAAGGCCATAGACGAAGGAAAGGTGGTTCACACAGCCTACCTTGACCTCGCCAAGGCTTTCAACACCATTCCCCACTTGGGTATTACAGAAAAACTCACCAGCCTGAACATAAACCCCTACATCACGAGATGGGTTGCCAACTGGCTTACAGACAGAACTCACACGGTAAGAATAGCGGGCTCCAGGTCCGACTCTAAACCAGCAGTCACAAGTGGTGTTCCACAAGGCTCGGTCCTGGGACCCCTACTGTTTGCTATATACTTCTCAGATGTACAGGCAAACAGTGGAGGACTATGGCTATTCAAGTTCGCCAATGACTGCAAACTGGGAGCCATAATTGACTCTCTGGCTGACACGGACATCCTCCAAAAGGGCCTTACTGAGATGGACACCTGGTGTCAAAGTCATGGCCTCAAGCTAAATGCCAAAAAATGCATAGTCATCCTGTTTGGGAAAAACAAAACACCCACGAATTACCACATAGGTGGCAGCCCCCTTAATACAGAAGAGGTAATAAGAGATCTGGGGACCTAGGTAGATAGTAATCTCTCCTTTGATAATCATATTGCCAAAGTAGTTAGGAAATCCTTCTATGTGGCCCATCTGATTACTAAAGGGTTTGCATCTAGAAATAAAGAGGTTATAGTGCCCCTCTACTAGTCACTCATTAGACCCATCATAGAGTACAATGCCCCATTTGGCATGCACCTCACAAGACACTTCCAATAGCTAGAAAGACCACAAAAGTACCTCACCAAGAGGATTACTGGTCTCAAACATATGTCCTATGGAGCCCGACTGAAAAAAATCCGGCTGTACTCAGTGGCATATTGCTTACTCAGAGGTGATCTCTGCCTGACTTACAAAGCCATGTCCAACTCAGAAATGATGGACATGCTCCACCTAAAGAAATCCAAGTCACTGCAAGCCACGTGCTCTAGTGAGATAAATCTCACCACAACAATAAATAGAACATGCTGGAGGGATAGATTCCTGTCACAAAGACTCCCCATGCTTTGGAACAAAATTCCAAATTACATCAGGCAGAGCCCTCACTAACACTCTTATTGGAAACCTTGACGAGTGGATGGGTAACAGAAAATACACCCCTGGGATCACATCATTGGCTCTGCTTGACAGAGGTTCAGTTAATTAATCAATGGGGCGACGAAAGCTGACACACTCTGGCTAGGCTTATAAATGCCCTCCGGCAGATATCCTAGTACCTACCTATGAACCTATGAAGACTGAACACCTAAGAAAGGTATAACTGATCCTTGAAAAGTACAAAAGCTAAACTGTGTTTTACACCTCACTGAATTCTATAATTATTTATTGACACTAGCTTACCAGGAAAGTCCAAATGGGTAGGAGCCGATTTTCAGTAGAAGCCCAGGGAGAAAAGCTCCAAAGTATTACAAAATGTTTTGAGAACAATAATTTTACAGTCCATAAAATAATACAAAAAACACATACAGTTTAAATAATTCTATCACATTAGACAATATGAAAACATTTGTTATGGATACATACAAGTTATATGACAATGATTTAATAGTTAGAAAACTTTTAGCCAGTTTATAGAGAAATTAAAGGCAAGTTAGTATAATACAAACAAGAACTGCAATATGAAGTGACAGAAATGCAGGCTTGTGTTAGATTTAGAGAAAGTCAAGGGAGAAGAAATTGCTAGAAGTAAGGAAATGAGTGAAGATGGAAGAATAAGGAGGTGTGAGGTATGAACAGGTATTTGTTTCCCATGTGGGCATATAGATTATCCTTTTCTAAATTATTTTCCCTGGTCATTAGAGATAAAAGTACATGCAAAGAACATGCAGAAGTCTGCTGAAAAATTATTACTGAAAAAAATTCAAAGAATCTACTCCAGAGGGAAAAATGGTGGTTGTTTGTGAGAATGTCATTCTGAATGAAAGATGTAGAAGTCTGCCATTTGACTGCATTGAAGCATAACAAAACAGTCATATCAGCAGAGTCAAAATTGTCCATTTTCAATGTCCAGCTGCGTAAGAACAATACAACTATAGTAAATAACGGCAGAAAACTGAGAAATGCTTTAAAATATGCTGGATGCATGTCAATAGGGGGCTGTGAATTTAGAAAACTGTTTGAGTTGAAATAATATTAAATCACTGGAATTGTAGAGCTGGTATCTAAACAAAAACAGAGAGTTTTCATGAGTCATTTGATAAAAGGTATCTTGCACATTCCATTAACTTACACCTAGAATGTGTCCCATGTGCTTTTGGCCATGACTTCCCATAGAACTCAAGAGCAGCTGATATACAGCAATCATAGATATAAGGGGAATGTTATGTTATTATTGTATGCACCACAGAAAGATTGTGCGATACTTTTTAAATGATCCCTACAGAGACATATAGCCAACTGGGCTTTGCAAAATAGCTACTCAACAAGTAGGAATATTTTTCCATATTTGTGTAAATTTTTGTAGACAGCAAGCTTAATCACGTGGCATAACAAAAATAAACTTCAAATACTAGACATGAACTGCATCAATAGGTCCTAATAATATCCCAGCATTCCTCATTAACAGCATGAAATACAACTTTTCTAGACAATTAGAATCGTTATATAACTGTAGCCTCCAGATAGGCTTCATTCCAAGTGAATGGAGGACCACAACTGTCATCCCTCTTCACAAGGGCAGGTCAGCTACAGTCCCTGGTAACTACAGACCCATTAGTCTGACTAGTCTCATTTACAAGACCACTGAAATAATTATCATGGAAATAATAAACAATGACATAGGAAACATTAAATCATGTCATCCAGCCTACCCAACCTGGTGGACTTCTTTGACAAGGTCAACAAAGCAATGGACAAGGGGGAAAAAAAAAGCAAACTATCTACCTTGATCTGGCCAAAGCATTTGACAAAATATCCCAATCAATTATTGTTGACAGACTCATGAAATTAGGCATAAACCCCCCATGTCACCTGCTGGATAGCCAGCTAGTTCACAGGACTCAAGAAGTTAGGATAGGGGCATCTATCTGCGTAGAGAGTCTAGTCAATATTGAAGTCCCTTAGGCTTTGGTGCTGGATCCACTCATGTTTGGCATCTATTTCTCGGAGTTCAAGGCAATCATGAATGGCATCTGGCTGGCCAAACATACAGATGAATGTAACCTAAGTGCAGTTATAAAATCTCTCAGTGATACAAACACTCTCCAAGACAACCTGACACAGACAAAAAAACTTGTCAGAGCCATGGTCTAAAATTCAATGTCAAGAAATACATAATATTGTCCTTTGGAAAGATGTCTGTCCCTGGAAACTACCATACCAACAATATACCCCTTACAGTAGACACTGTGGTCAGGGATCTGGGAACACATGTAGGCCTTGACCATCATATGTCTACGGTGGTAAGGAAATGATTCTATGTTGTGCAACTTATAAGCAAAGATATGACATTGAGGTCCAAGGATGTCATTGTACTGCTGTTCTCAGCCCTCATCAGACCAATCATTGAGTATAATCCCCCCTTCGGTATGTATCTGACCAGGCATATAAAACAACAGAGGCACCCACAGAGGTTTCTTGTAAAAAGAATACAGGGTGTACACAACATGTACTACATGGACTGCCTCAAAGCCAAGAGCAGAGAGAAGAGGGCAATTTTCTTCTTTTTCTTCCTCTTCACTAGAAGAGCTGAGTGGACAGGTAGATCGGCTATAAGAAGCTGATTGGTCCAAATGTATCAAATGGCTTGCTACAGTGTAAGCTGAACCCCATTTTTTTCTTTTTTGGTCTTCACCTGAACTGAGGGGGTGGGGCAAAATATCTGGAATGGGCACTAAGTGGTAGATGAACCAGCTATGGCTCTGCCCAAAGCCCTGTCCCTGTACTCGCTATCATACATGCTGCTGAGAGATGATCAATGCCTGGCCTACAAAGCATCCTCTGATCCCACTCTGATAGACCTGTTGCACATTTGCAAAAAAAAAAATACCTTCAGAATTATCCATGCTAGGAACCTAAGCCTTTCCTGCAAAATAAATAGGACATGTAGGAAGAACAGGGTGTGTCTCAGAGACTACCTCATCTCTGTAGCAGTCTTCTAATCCATATCAAGCAGAGCTCATTCCTAGCCCAAATTCAAGCATAACTTGGACCAGGGGATGGGGAAGTGGAAATTTACCAGTGGTCTGGCACCTAGTGTTTAGCTACCAAAGTCCAAGTCTACATACAGCATGTACAACAACCCTAGGCTACCAAACCTGCCAGATACATTTGGGGAAGCAGAGCAAAGGTCCCAAATGGGGGATTATGCATAGTTTTCAGAAAAAGTTTTGGCACAATATGAAGTCAGAATTTGGAGAGTTGTATATTTATGTCTGTAATAACTTTTAAATTTGCCTACTTAAAGGTGGATAGGGCTGGGTAATAATATCAAAAATATCCAATGCTTTGAAGAGCAAACAATAAAAGAGTGATCATTTTAGAGCAGATCTAAAATGATTAAAAAGTACAAAAAACAAAAATAATATTTTTTGCAGGGAGTAAGCCCATCTACACTCCCTGTTGACTATATATACCAGCTGTGAGATTGCATGACTTTAGGGTAAGGGCGAATTTTCCTGCAGCAATGTAATCTCACATAGAAAGCAGCTGGGAGTATGAAACACAATGAAATAAAACATTCACTATTCTTTGCATTTGGTCTTATTAACTATCACAAAATGCATTTGCTCCTATGAACAGAAATTGGCTGGGCATCTTATAGTGTCCACATGTGCATGTGTGTGTGTGTGTGTGTGTGTGTGTGTGTGTGTGTGTGTGTGTGTGTGTGTGTGTGTGTGTGTGTATATATATATATATATATATATATATATATATATATATAGATAGATACTGACAGATGCAAATACATGAAATATGAGATCAGAAAAGGAAATGATAAAGAAAATAAAGTACAGGTAGCGAAATGCAAATGATGTCCATCCCCCGGATTCACTATCCTTCTGTGCAGGACTAGATTAGTCCTGCACTGAAGCAGCTGTTTATGAGCAGGATGGCAGCGTGCCATGCATAGTAATGAAGGCGTGCTCTCTGAGCTCCTAAACGGACACGGAGCATGTAAGAGTGCAGGGGGACGTGTCTGAGAGAAGAGCTCTCAGAATATACACACCCCTGCAATCAAGAACAGCAGTGTAGGAGTAAGAGGGAGTGAGACCGCTCATAGGTGTTTGCAAACCCCCAGCAACATCTCCTCAAGTGTACAAGAGCAATAGTTACAACATTTAAATATGAAGAATTTTTTTTA
This sequence comes from Protopterus annectens, assembly GCF_019279795.1. NCBI lineage: Eukaryota > Metazoa > Chordata > Ceratodontiformes > Protopteridae > Protopterus > Protopterus annectens. Next base: position 151,298,543 of record NC_056728.1, on the reverse strand, counting down.
TGAAACAGATTAAATTTAATTGTAGGTGCACAGGTTTGCCCATCGCTTAGCTATGGTTAATGGAGCTTAAATGGCACAAGAGGATAAAAAGCAAGATATATGTAAATGAAACAGTACAGCAATAGTGTAGTGGGCAGAGCATTCACTTTACGAGCTATCATTTCCGGTTCGAGTCCCACTCCAGTGCAATCCGTTTTCCATGTCAAATCACTTTATGATCAATTTATTTTGTTGCATAACCTATGACATAACATATATTTGTGAACTGGAGTACTACTTTAAATGCAGATGTGAGGTGTCATTGTCATAATTTTGCAAAGTCCACAGATAATCACAAGTGCCCCATACAGTATATGTGCACAGGAATCAGGGATACAAATGGAAGGTAAAATGTGTAATGAATGATAAATCAAAACAGTTGCGAAATCCACCACCTGCCCAAGAACCATTAGACATCACTGTCTAAATTAGTGCGGTGGTAAGCGGGTGTAAGCACTAGTTAGCAAGAGTAAACATAGTGATGCAGTAGTAAGTGGGAGTAAACATATTTAAGCAATAGTAAGCGGGTTCAAGCCTGTTTGTGTGGGGGGTAAGCAATGCGCACACAGGTTAAACAATAATGAAGCTAACTCACTGTACACATGCTTAACTGTAGGTTAGCATTGCTTATCTTCACACAAACCCGCTTACAATTGCTTAAAAGTGCCTTAATCACTCTGTATGGATCAGCCGCTGTTCTGGCCAGAAACAAAATAAACAGCCTTTGCAGGTCTTGAACCGAGGACCCTGTACACTAAGTCACACTAGTTAATCACTAAGTCATCACAGCAGTACATAAGATTGAGGTATTACCAAACAGATCCTCACCATAGGAAATACAAACTGAACATGTGAAAGGAATCTATATACAGTTTTATATTGTATAACCAACTACAGGACATAAATATGTGAACTGGAGTACTACATTAAGCCCAGATGTGAGGTGTCATTCTAATAAAGTGTTGACATCCCCTAATAAACATAAGGACCCCATACAGTTTACATACACATGAATTATGGATACCAAACACATATATAACATGTAATGAATAATAAATCAATGCCACAATGCAAATATAAGGCAACTTAAATATTAAGCAATGGTAAGCATTGCACTGCCCAGCTTAGTAGGTGTAAGCAATGTGTAGGCCATCTAACTCAATCTGCCCATTGGTATACCCCTTTAACCAATGCCAACCTTAGGTAAGCAGGTTTGCCCATAGCTTAGCCTTTTCAAAACCATCCAATCACTGCAAAATGCAGGAAACCAGCCCTATTTAAACCCAATGGGGAGGAATACATCTCATAACTGGTTGTAGCTTCTCCTTGTAGGAACTATGTCTGGAATGGGAGGGGGTATGCGCTTTCAGGTGTGGCGCTGGGGCATCTAGGAGTCCAGCGTCATGGCAGGACTCCTTGTGAAAAAACATGACATGAGACTGCTGCAGGGCCAGTACCAGGGTTCCCAATACAAAGTGGAAGCCTGGGACCGTCTCACCCGTGACCTCACCAGTGCCACTGGCATAACCCTGAACAGGTGAGCAGGTCAGACATCACTATGCTGACCTGAAGCAGCAAAAGGGGAATCTCTTAGATGAGTGGATCCAAGAGGCTAGGAGGACAGGGGAAGTCCCAGCCATGTGTAAGTATCAGTCCACTACCTGTTTAATAATTGCCAGCTCATGTATATTATAGATAGGTATGGCTAAATATTCCTCTTATATCTTCCACAGTGGCAAGTGAGCGGGCTATGAACCAGGAGGTCCATGGCTGTAGATTGGAGCGGTTGTGATGCGAGGCAGGTTAGTAATACTCTTGCATGTACTATCATAGGAAATAAATCTAAAAGTAGTAGTAAGTTAATTGCCTGTATAAAACCTGTATTGTTTAAGGCATGTACTGCATACACCAGAGAATAGGGCAGGAAGAGTCTCATATAGCTTGTATGTAAATAAAAGCATAATAGCCTGACAATTAAGGTCTAACTTCTGGACTGCATGTGTTCACTCTGGTATCATATGGTAATGCAGAGTTCCAATCACTTAATAGTACTGTTGTAGTAAGCAATGCTACCCACACTGTGCTACATAAGTAAATTATGTAGGAATGTCTGTATATGACTGCTGTAATCCCAAGAGGTCAAATAGTACAACTGAGAGAGACTTAGACAGAAAACACTGAAAAGACAAACAACAAAATCCAAATAGCACACTCAACTGCGACATGAACTGTTGTATTTTTTGCACACACAGCCATGGTTCGAATCCTGAGAGTGATAGTAGACTGTATGCAGAATCATACCCCACAAATGTACAGAAATGTCCAGAATGTCCAGTAAATTGGCCCATAGCTGCTGCCTGTCACTCTGTACCCCTGGCAAACCAGTGGGATGATCCCAGATGTTTAGACAGCAAACAAGACATACAACTGATTTTCAGACATCTATAACAACAAACCTGTCACTCTAGCACCCCCGAAAATGTTATGAGAGTAAGTAGCCAAGTATGTCCCATCTCCACCCCCATGTTGTCAAGCTGTGACCAGAATGTGTACAGTAACAGAGTGAGATGTATGTGCATAATGCTAATGTGGAAACTGGTAATTTTTGTGGCAACATGCAAGTAGTGCTAACAAACATTGCTCCCACAGGTCTGTCAGATACGAACACTATGCCTATAAATAAAAGATTGATATCCTGTACTAGTACTGTTTACTCTGGTATTGTATGGCATTGTTATTGTTGCAGTTGCTCATAATAATAAGGTATTACTCATCACTGTCACACACACTGTACTACATAATACAACTGTCTATGAAATCCTGTAAAAGAGTGTTTTAATTACAAGGTCAGAATGTAAAACCACAGGAGAATTATACACAGAAATCAGACAAGAGATACACAGCAATAACTATATAGCACATTCAACTGTGATGGACAGTGTCTTAATTTTAGCAGACACAGGCATCATCAAAATCCTGGGAGTGGTAGTAAGCTGTATGCAGAATCATACCCCACAAGTATACAGAAATGTCCAGAATGTCCAGTTATTTGGCCCATATCTTCTGTCTGTTACCCTGCCCCCTGCCATATCAGTGTGCCACTTTCTGATATGTAGTCAGCATGTCATGTCATATAACTGACTGTCAGACCTGTACATATTTGGAAAATGTCAAATAAAACAAACCTGTCATTGTACAAGTCACAAAAGGTTTAAGAGGGCAATAGTGGGAATATGTCCCGGTTCAACTGCATGTGGTGAAGCCATGCCCATAGTGTGTGCAAAAAGAGATGGACTAGTATATGCATAACATCAACCTGGAATCTGGGAGTATGTGTAGAAACAGTTAGGTAGTGTTAACAAACAATACCTCCACAGGTATATCAGGTAAGAGGTGTATACTACAGGTAAAACCAGTCCATGTATATAGTTGCTGACAGCCATAGCACTGTCCAAACTATGGCAATATGGTAGTATACTAATACTTGTAAGGTACGGATAACAACACTGACTAGGAAAGTAATGCAAACTAGTTGTTAATTGACATCTTCCCCCCCCCCCCACCATATTTGCAACAATAAATAATACACAACTCAATTGGTATGTGTTGACTTAAATCTAATGTTGGGACATATGTCCTATTGTTTGATAATTATTCAAATCTGTTTCTATGCATGTGCTATGTTGAAATACTCCCACATTGGTGGCATGCTGCCATCAATGTACCTGCATGCTGTTGTAATTACCACTGCGGTCCCATATATGCATGTATTCTGTTTGCTATGCAACTGTTCCATATCTGGTGTTGAGGTCAATGGGAAAATCTATGCATGCTGTTATACCTAATCCTGGAATGTGTTGACTATTACTAACCCACATATGTTGATAAAACTTAAACACCATAGCACTTATGGGAATGCGGGTCCCAGCGGACCCATCTGTCCCATCTCAGCTGGCCATGGCAATGGGCACCAGCACATCTGGAGCCCAACCCGAGACCTCCTCTTCCATTAGTCCTGCACTACCTTTGGGTGGAACCACCTTAGGGGCTGGGGCTCGCCCCCCCGGGAGTCACCCGTCACCAGGTCTGGGTCGTGGTGTGTAGCGAGCTCCACATGGAGGTCTGAGATCTGCTACACCAGCTTGAAGGCCATGTATCATGACTAGAGGGTCAGCCTGGCTCTCCTACTCAGCCCCCAGCATAGCCACATTTGGGGGTGTGAAGGTGCAGTGATGACTGCCCATGGGTGGGGACCTCAGTCTCAATGTTTCCACAAGGAGGCTCCTGGGCTTCCGATTTCCCAACACCTCCCCCATCAAGGTGTTAAGCCCCACATGTGTCATTTACCGCCCCTGTATGCATCTTGTTTGTCTTGTCTTTTAACCTACCCAACCTACCTCCCCAAATATATCTACTATCCCTCTCAATCATCCCAGTCTCACCTGAAAAAAAAAGGCAATCTGTTCCAAAAAAAAAATCTCGCCCCATACATAGCTGTCCATTTCACACACATGTCCACTGGACACATGTAATCTGGTCTAATTAGCTTAACAACATATTATTTTTGTCCTCAGCCTTATCTCAGGGGTATGGGTGTCCAAATCTATCTCCAAATTCAGTGTATATGCGCAGCTGTTGCTGTAGAAGAAATGGGCAGCTATAGAACTTGCCTACACTCTTCCTGCAAATCCCTAGCTATTTTTCCCTACTGTCTTTACCTCTTTGTGCCTCTTTTTCCCCACTTTCCTATCAACCCTTTTTCATTTCTTTTAATGAGATTAGCACGGGGGTAAGTGAGAGTAAGCACTTTTAAGCAGCAGTAAGCAGGTTTAAGCTTGCTTGTGCAGGGTAAGCAATGCCTATGCAGGTTAAGCAATTTAGAAGCTAACTGTGTATAAAAAACTGTAACCAGAAGTTAGCAGTGCTTACCTCCGCGGAAACCCACAGAAACCCGCGCAAACTGCGCAAAACTGCTTAAAACTGTTTAAAAGTGCCTTAATCACTCTGTATCCTATAGCCCTTGTTCTGCCCAGCAACAAAATAAGTAGCCTCTGCAAGGCTCGAGCCCAGGACCCTGCACAGCATAACAAAAGTGACTTACCACTAAGCCATGTCAGATATGCATAACCCTGATGTTTTTTACAAACATATCATCCAACACATGCATTTAACAGTGCAGGAAATATATTTAGACATGTAAATGTATGTGTGTGTGTGTGTGTGTGTGTGTGTGTGTGTGTGTGTATATTTATATCTAAATAGATATATACATATCTATGTATATATATATATATATATATATACACATATATCTATAGATATATATGTTTACATATATATATGTATATATATATATATATATATATATATATATGGAGAGAGAGAGAGAGAGAGCACTATAGATAGATAGATATAAAAGAGAACATAACAAATACATATATGACCACAGGCATCATTAATGGCAGTGAGGGGTTCCAAGCTACATATTTCTTGTACATATTGATATTACCCCCCCCCCCCACAGCCAAACAGGTCTGCAATGCCCTGCAATACAATACCAACTGTTGCTAGTCCCATAACCAGGACCCGACACAACATGGGCACAAGATGTTAACAGTAATCCATCCCACCTGTATAATGTCAGGCTGGTATCAATAACATATCATTCAGTACAGTCTGGCTACCATAGGGAATGCACACACATATATGCAGATACATATATATATATATATATATATATATATATATATATATATATATATATGTATTGTAACTACACATACACACACACAGATATGTATAGGAAGATACATATTTAGAGGGTGCACACCATACAGAACAGCCAGTATGCCTACAGTTGCCACCTTACCAACTTTACACTGTATGAGTCACCCATACAAAAGACAATTGTTGCCTGAAAGATATACCTACAGAGAGGTGAAAGGATATAACACCAGACACACATTTGCATACATGAGAAATCTTTATTTGTGTACTATTACAGTTGTACATGCCATGTCATATAGCCGTTAAGACTCTGAAATACATATACAAAGACTAATGCAACTCTCAAACAGATCAATTAATACAGTATTCCTGAAAGCATAACATATGTTGCTGTCCAGGCCAAGACCTTCAAGTAGTACAACAGAAAAGATAGACTGGACCACAGGATAACAATCAATCAGCAGTAAGTAATGCAGATGTATAGTCCAGCAGCCTCTAGCTATGCCATCTGTACATCCCTAGTGGGTAAAGACTTCAGTTGACACAATGGGATGCATCTGTTACATAACAATCACACTGACAAACAGAACAGTCTATATGTCGGGAAGCAATGAACCTACATTTACCCAAGGTGAATTGTATGGTAATGTACATCCAGATACCTTAAGGCAACTTACCCCTGATACCCATCACATGTTGTAAGAGCCTAAGTTAGTTATGGTGCATCCCCCCATAGACTGACATACAGGGGCATATACCAGTGTTACATACACTGACCTCTGGACTGCATAAGGGCACACATGTATTGTGCAGATGAAGCCCACACATATATGGACCCAACCCCAAAATATGTGTGGGGGCCACAACAGCATTGGAATGATGGCAGGAATGGCAGCATGACATACTCACATTCCACAACCCCTGAAAGCATGTCATATGGACAAAGCCTGGTATGTAGGTGGAGGACAGAGGCTGTAACACAGGCCCATATGTGAAGTAGTGTCATCATACACTAAGCAAGTCGCTGGTGTAACAGGATAGGCTGCAACATACCCTTAGTCAGGAATATGAAGTCAGAAACACAAATGGATGTAGCCATGTATTGATAACAATCAACACACACACTGCCAGTTATATATCTGACACAAGACCTGTGTGTTGGATAGGCAAAACATAACAGGCACACCTTTGGCCATCAAGTGGATAGGCACACAGTTGAGAGCTATGCACACAGACTGTAGTCCATGTTAAATTAGTATGTACACATAAACCCTGTAACACTGGTGCTATACAATGCATACAACAACACTACTCACACACTGTTTGTAGTTCTGGAACCTCATACAAATATGTAGCTGGCCTGAGTGTGCAAGGTCTCTTTGAAGAGGTAGTGCTACCTGCTGTCTGTAACACTGCTTCCCACACACAGGAAGGATGTCCACCATACAGGAAAGGTAAAGGGACCACGCCCACATGATGTAGGGATTTATAGTAGTGGGTTGCCATGACAGTGGTAATTGGAAGTACTACACAGTATGCTCCATGCAGGTAGCAAGTGGACAACACTGATTGGTGCAGATGCCATCACCTGATCATGTGCATCATGTACAAAAGACATGCTGCAATCTATTCCAAGCAGCTCAATCCATTTACTGGAAAGAGAGAGAGAGAGAGAGAGAGAGAGAGAAAGAGAAAACAGAAAGATCCAGAACCAAACCAGAACCACAACCAAACCAAAACAACCAAACACAGAAACAAAGGAAGCAGGCTAAGGCCATAGTCATGGAGAAAAAACATTCTACAAGGACACCATCCACAACAGACCTCATTCCCACAACAGCTATGTGAAGTATATATGCATGTAATTGACTGCAGTACTTGGTCCATAATACTGGGGTAGATGATGTGGAATGATATATATGTGCCATCAGGTGTTGCTGTTGTAATGATGTTCAGCTGAACAATTGCTATGGACATTAGAGTCTGTCCCTGTGGGTAGTGGGCTATAGCCATCAACTGTGCAGAGCAGCACTGACTGACAAGATGTAAGCCAATGTAGTGTGTGTTGTGTAATGGAAAGGATGTATATTACTGTGGCCAATAGATGGTGGTAAAAGTAATGCCATAATGATGGACACGTGAGTTCCAGAGCCAACCACTTGCATGGTACTCAGGTTAACATGTATTGTAGCATGCTGAAATGTCATAGGCGTGTAATAGGCTTACCTGCAATCTAACCCTATATATACCCCCCTAATGTTCATAGGGTCATAGGTAGGTACTAGGCTATTGGCCCTAGGGCCTATATAAGCCTAGCCAAAAAGCTACCCTGACTTTCACCACCTTAGAAAATTATTTTCCTGTGCCCCTGTCGAGCAGAGCCACAGAGGTGATCCCCAGGGTGAATTTCCTATATCCCATCTAATCATCAAGATTTTTCTTGAAGAGTGCTAATGAGGAGCTTTGTTTGATATAAATACATAGTTTGTTCCAGAGTATCGGAAGTCTCTGGGATAGGAATCTATCCCCCCAGCATGTTCCATTTATTGTAGTGACAAGGTTTAGTTCCCTACAGTGTGTATCTCAGAGGGATTGGGATTTCTTTAAGTGGAGCATGTCCAACAGCTCTAGGTTTGACATAGCTTTGTATGCTAGGTTAGATCTCCTCTGAGTAGGCGATATGTGACGGAGTAAAACTGGTGTTTTTTGAGATGATCTGCGTAGGGCATCTGTTTGATTCCAGTAATCCTCTTTGTGAGGTATTTCTTCAGCCTTTCCAGTTGTAGATGTCTTGTGAGGTACATACCAAAAGGAGCATTGTACTCAATAATGGGTCTAATGAGTGACATGTAGAGGGGAACAATGACCTCTTTTCCTGGACAAGAAACATTTTGTGATGAGGTGTGCAACATAGAAGGATTTCCTGACTACTGTGGCAATGTGATTATCATAGGAGAGACTACTGTCCTCCTGTGTCCCAAGGTCTCTTGTCACACATTCGGTGTTAAGTAGACTACCACCTATGTGGTAGCTCATGGGTACAGAGTTTTTACCAAAGATGATGACAATGCACTTTTTGGCATTGAGCTTGAGGCCATGGATTTGACACCAGGCATCTGTCTCCATGAGGCCCTTTTGAAGGATGTCCACATCATTATGAGTTTCGATTATGGATCCTAGTTTGCAATCATCTGTGAGCTTCATTAGCCAAAGACCTTTTGTGTTAGCCTGTACTTCAGAAATGTAGATACCAAACAGAAGAGGACTCAGGACTGAACCCTCTGGTACTCCACTTGTCACTGGTCTGAAGTCGGATTTGAAGTCCGCTACTTTCACAGTGTGGGTTCTGTCAGTGAGCCAGTTGGCAACCCATCTTGTGACATAGGGATTTATACCTAGCTTAGTGAGTTTATCTATAATTCCAGAGTGGGGGATGGTGTCAAAAACATTGGTGAGATCTAGATAGGCTGCGTGAACCACCTCACCCTCGTATACTGCTTTGGTGATTGCTGCAAAGAAGTCTATCAGGTTTAGGAGACATGATCTATCTTTTACAAACCCAAACTAGGTGGGGTCCAGAGATTAGAGATTACCAATGTCTTTGTGTATAAGATCCATGATGATACATTCCATGGCCTTGCAGACCAGGCTTGTTAGGCTAATGGGGCAGTAGTTCTCATGGTCCATGGTGGCTCTCCCTTTGTGGAGTGGGATAACCATTGCTGTGTGCCATTCAGTGGGCACAAAGCCTGAGGTGAGGCTATGATTGAACATAGTGCTTAGGTGTGGTGCCAGTTTATTCTGCAGTTTGTGTGAACACTGCCTGGGATGTTGTCAGGTCCCATGGATGCTGTGTTCTTGGCTTTGGAGAGTGTGGTTTTTACTTGCGCAGCCATGATTACAGCGACTTTGCATTCTTCCAGTATAGAGATTGGCCCTTTAGGGGGTGAGAGGGGGGTAAAGTTAGCACTGAACCTATCTGCCAGGATGTTGGCAATATCAGTTGGCTCTGTATATTTAGTGCCATTGTGCTGTAACTCAGAGCAGATCTGAGTGTTGCCATTGAGATTCTTTACATAGATATAGAATGCTTTGTGGTTGTCTTTAGAATCAGGGGCAATTGTGTTTTCATAACTAGCTTTGGAGGATTTTATGAGGGATCTCAGCTTCTTACTGAGGCTGACCAGGTAGTTCCTCCAATCATGGGATTTTACTCTTTTTTGCAACAGTTTCTTTCTTCTATTGTAGAGTTTGCTTATGGCAGGGGACCATCAGATTGGTTTCCTTTTTTTGGAGGATAGCATCTTGGTTCTGTTAGGGATAGCACAATCCATGCACTCGTGTAAGTGCTTATAAAGTGCAGTTGTGTAGGATTCAGCAGTCGTACCTCTACTGTCCATCTGCATGGGTGTCGTGAAGTTTGCCACTTCTGTCTTAAGAAGCATGAAGATGGCTTTGGAGAAATCTTTTACGGTGGTTTCCCTAATGGGGGGGGGGGTTGAATGTGGATGTCTAAGGTGATTAGCTTGTGGTCGGTTCTAACCAACAAGGAATTGACCTCTGGTGTGGAACACTGGTTGCCCATGTTGCAAATGACCAGGTCTA